>NC_056747.1:553669477-553705333 GCF_019279795.1 Protopterus annectens | reverse complement strand
GGAAAGGGGCCTGAACCCAAAACTCCAGCTCTATTCAGTCGCATACCGTCTGCTCAGAGGTGATCTGTGCCTGACATACAAGGCCATGTCCAACCCGGAATTAATGGACATGCTCCACCTCAAAAAATCCAAATCCACCAGAGCCACGAGAGCAAGAGACGTAAACCTCAGCACGGATATAAATAGGACGTGCTGGAGGGACAGATTCATCACCCAGAGACTCCCTACACTATGGAACAGAATCCCAGTCCATGTGAGGCAGAGCCCCTCACTGACTCTGTTCAAGAGAAATCTTGACGAGTGGATGGGAGATCGTAGGTTTACCCCGGGAATCATCTCTGTGTCACTGCTGGACAGAGGTACAGCAAACTAATGGGTATAGTATTCTCATCCTAAGGGGTGGTGAAAGCCACACACACTCTGGCTAGGCTTATAAATGCCCTAGGGCAGATAGCATAGTATGAACCTATGAACCTATATATATATATATATATATATATATATATATATATATATATATATATATATATATATATACTCACACACACACACACACACACACACCTATATATATATATATATATATATATATATATATATATATATATATATATATATATATATATATATATATATATATATCGGTAATGATTTCAGTGATGCACCGGTAAAGGTCACCTTGAAAAGGCAGATTGCTGTATTCGTTTGTCATTATTATTATTATTATTATTATTATTATTATTATTATTATTATGGTGGACCTACAAGAAAAGCTGATCTCAAACAAACAAGTAAAGTAAAACAGCAGCAATGTGCTTTTGGCTTTCTCTGATAAGCGTTAGTACGTCTTCATCCTTCATACCTAACCAAACAATCTGGAGTTATTGAGGACTAAGGTTGAGCTTCAAACGCCCACCATAATCAAAGTGAGTTTGTCCTTTTCTTTGCTGTCTCAGGCAAGTTTTTTTTCTGAGTCAAGCAGTGAATGTGTCACAATTCTAACTAACATTGTCAGATTCCAGCTATTTCACAGACAACCATTGGCAATGTTTACTATAAAGCTTTGTCAGTTTCTGTGGATGCTGTCCAGAAAATCTGACAAAAAAGAGACATCCTCCACTCATTTGTCATCTCAAACTCTACAAATGCTCTTAGATTTTTTTTTTTTTGAAATGCACTTACCTTGTTGTACAGTTTAATGACAATTTACTCTGTAACGGAGCTGTTAATCATCATCTGGGGAGGGGTTAAAGTCACATTCTATATTTAAGAGAATGTTTCTGTTCCTGCCAGCCAGATCTGTCAGTGGGTACAGTGACTCTCACTCTCAACCCTCTATGCAAGGTCAGACAGTGGACTTACAATTTCACTCCCTTTCTGCTCTCCCTTGTTTTTCTTCAGCAGCCTTAACTCTCCTCAGGTTGGACCCAGATTTGACCAGTGGCCACATCAAGGGGTATGTGGCTTGTAATTATGAGTTAAATGGGTTTGCTACCAAGTCCGAGGTAGCTAGGAATATGCTCATGGATTTCTCTGAAGTGGGAGTCAGAACAGGTGGGTTTACTGCAATCAGCTTGAGGTGATGGTTTGATGGTATTTGTTGATATGGTGCATATGAAATTATTCATGGCATCAATATTGGTTATCCTTGACGTTATGTAATAAAAGGTCACCAAGTCAAGCTGGTGTGTTTTATGACTTAACTCAGACAATGTATTTTGATTACTGATGTACAATGTTAGATATAATATATTCAGTGTATTAAATGTATCCTCAAGACAATCCAGTCTTCTCATCCATGTTGAGTATTGAAGATAGTCAGAAAAATCAGGCTTTCTGTATTGTCGTTTGAACATTAAGAGTTTCTTCCCTCATTTCAAACACATGCTTTTAAGCATTTACATGACTAAGACAGTATACTTCTGAATAAAGCAAAACTGCATCATGTCCTGGTTTCATTTCCCTATCAAAAAAAAAAAAAAAAAATGCAAATAACCGTGAATTTAGTGGTCTGACTTTATTAGTGTTTAACATTTTAGAATTAATGTTGAGCACATAACATAGAACATTCTCCAATTATTTTTTGAAAGGGATTCATGAGGAGTGTTTAACGGTACTGCCTTTGCACTGGATGCACCTTCATTTTATTAATTTGGTAGCTGCACGCTATCTTCCTTTTATGTCATTTGTACAGATGATAAAACCATTATCACCCTCAATCTCATCTTCAGCAATAGGTGCACATACAATGAAACAGCATCTCTTCTCTTGGATGATCAGTCACTTCAAAGAAGTGGAGCCCACTTACCAAATGAGCCATATTACGCAAGCTAAGCAGCTATTCCCAGCAGTATTGTTTGTCTTATCTGGATAAAGATATTATTCACCAAGTGTTTTTGTTCTCTCTTTCAGCTGCATTTTCACATAATCTACCATGTCTTCTATCCACCTATTCACACAGTTATTTGACAAGGGAATTGTTTTATGTTTCTTGGTTTCTTCACAGTCAGTAATGACCTCATACTTACCGACCACAGCTATCAACAAAAGATAATCCCCAACTCTATTAGGCTTTCTTTTGCTGGACTTTTCTTAGCACCTTGGTTGAAGGTTTTGTGTGTCCATTCATATGCAGTGATAGATTTATAAAAAATGATGTCCTGCTCATTTTTTCTGCACATGCTCTTTGAAATAAATTAACAGACATATTAGCCACATCAGGGATATTTAGTCAGCAAATGGCTATATAATTTGGCAGATAGCATTTGCTTATTTACCAGTGGCTTACCATAAAATCAAGCACTTGGGCTATTGACGGTGATGAATTGCTGTCTGCACTATGGTAAGACAACATTTTAGAGCACTCAGCCCACCTTCTCATTACATGTTTATGCCCTCAGCAGCTGAATCAGTGCTCTCATCAGACATTTGTTCACAGGAGTTGCTGTCATTTGCTCCACACAAAAATATCCGTCTGGTATCATATGTCAAAATACTGTTATTATTCCTGAGTAGAATTGCATTTGTACTATGGCAGAAAGCTGCATGACATTTTTCCCAACCAAGCTCAACTGCTTTTCATGTTTAAAACTTCTCTGCCCCTCACTCTTGCACCATTTTTCAATTTCTACTCTTCAGTGAACACAATTATGGCCAATAACATCACTTAGTAAACCAGTTGCACAATTTAGCTTAGCTGCTAAAATTATAACACTAGTTTACTGAGTGTTAAGTGTGTCACCACTATTTAATTGATAGTACCAGAATAAAGCACTATTAGAAAAAAAATACCTTGCGACTGTTGCCATGCAGTTGCAGTGGATGCTGAGCCAAAATCGGAAGTTGCACAACAGTAAAGAAAATGTAGCCAATAAGACAAAATATAGCCATACACTATATGCAGCAACAGCTGAACAAACCAAACCAGTACTAATTCAAATACAAGTGATGCTGTCAATCACCCTTAAGAAGAAATAGGGAAATTAGACTTACTTCCTGGGGTCACTTTCAAAAGCCAATGCAAACACAATGGCTCTGGGAAGAAAATAACATTACTAAATACTGTCTACCAATGATAAACTGTGTAGCCCTGCCTGTGACCCAGATGATCATGGGTCAACTAATAGAATGGGTGGTGGAAGAGGTGACAATGGGGAGGGGTGGCAAGATGAGGCAAATTCCTGTCCGACTCTCTGTCCCTCCATTAGCCAGTGTTCAGGTGTTGGGCTTACACCCTGTGTAAACATTCATGGTAAAGATGGATAACTGATGCAATTACAAGCCATTGTAGCTCTGGGGTATCATTAACAGAAATCTATACACCCCTCTGAAAATATACCAGCTTCACTGCTCCAACAGATGACAAGAGTTCAGTATGGTGTAGGAGGTAGGGACCAACCTAACAACACTCTAACCAGCTCCAAGTGACTGCTCCCCCCAAAGGGGTGTGGTCTGGAATGGAAATGCAACTGGGAAAGCAGCAGATACTGAGATAGTAAGGACTACTAACCAAAAAAGGAGCGTGTCCAGCCAAACAACCACAGTAAAAAAACACAAGAAGACTGGATACCAGATGGTCAATAAAAGTCAGGAGAACCACGGATTTTAGCATACAAAACCTTTAATACACGCTTTCGTCAAATGGACTTCATCAGAAAAGATTTTAAGAACCAAGAACTGCCATTATATATTCAAAGGCAATTAATGTCAATTACCTAATTAAAAACAAATTCATTAACCCGTAAAGTGCTACCAAAAAATTCCATATAGAACACTATTCACGAGTTAAAAACATATTATAAAAACTGCATCTTTACCAAACTTTATTTGGATGAATGACATAAAATATAATAAATAGTAATATAAACTAATTTATTAATTTTGAGTTTCCTATTTTAAAGGAAACATTTGATGTTAATGCTTTTGTTAATCCCCAATTTCTTAGCTTCCAGTCTCACTTGCCACATGGCCTCCCTCTGCTCTAGTATGTTCTTAAAATCACCCCCCTTAAATCATCTTGTACCACTTTTAATATGGAATATAACAATTTCTTAAAATGAATACATTCAGTAGAATGTTTATATAATGCACATTCATTTTTAACTCTAATGTAATATATGTGCTCTCTCATGCATATACTAATATACACTATCCCCTTGGATTTACATGTACAGTAACCTGGAGCTACAAGTGTTTCATCCAAATTGGAAACTGTTCAGAATGATATTTTGAATAAAAGAAACACTGTTTAGTTATTCAAGTAACTAAAGCTTCAATGTTGTAATATAGATGCTAACAATACACTATGGCTAGGATTTACAGGTCCCTTGCATACTAAACAAAGCTATGCATATAGTCTTCACAACATGCAAGACAAGCCAGGCTGAAAAAGCCATTGGACATATCAGTCCAATGGTTCACAACTGACCAACACAGCCCTCTGCTCAATTCTCTAGAACCATATGCAGCCTGTGGGCATGCCTTATATAAAGTAAGCTCTTGTGCTATTCATTTTACTGACTTAAAACTTGCATCAAATGCAGACTCATAAACAAGCTGTACTATGTAAGCTCTGAGGAGAGCAGCATAGATATAAGGAGGCTATTAGCCATGAACACCTACTGCAGTAAGAAGGCATATCCGAGTAGGGAGATGCATGATAAAACAAAGCAAGTCTGCAGTACCCTGTTGCTTTCTGCGCAGATTGGTGCTCTGGTAACTAGACTTGTAAAGCGTGTGTGCATAAGTGCACATATGTGTGGCAGAGAGACAGAGGGAGATATCTTAGTAGATGCTTCAGTCTGTCAGTCTGTGTGTGCTTCTACAAATGTGCAAGCCTGCACTAAGGCATATGATTTATGTCAGGGGGCTCATCTGAATGGGTTCCTATTACGTGACTGAACTTCAAAAAGTTTGCACCCTATATGGTCGAAACCATATAGTCGAACTTGCAGAAGTTCGAACATGTCAAAAAAAAAAAAAAGTAAAACAAACCCTTGCAAGCCCTCCTGCACCCCCACAGCCCCCGCTCTTCAAATATACCAACTCGAGACCGCACTATAGCACAGAAAGGAAATATTTCCCTTTACTGCACTGTAGTGCGATCTCGGAGTTGGTATATTTAAAGAGCGGGGGTGGGGGGTGCAGGGGTTTGTTTTACTTGTAAGTTTTTGAAGTGTTCCAAGTTTCAAAACTTAGATCACGTAATAGGAACCCCATCTGAGAAGTTGCTTACACTGCTCAAGTGAGCAAGTTGAAACATTCAGATTACAACTTAATACAGTTCGGCATCATGCAGAGTGCACACGACTATGGAATGCATTACAGCAAAGTATTACCACTTCCTTATCAACAGGAGAAGTTGCACTTTTGCGAAGGTTACTAAGAATCCCACAGAAAGAGCAATACTGAGTTCATTGCAGGTAGGAAAAACTGGCAAATGTAACCCAGAGAACAACCTGTAAATAAAAATTAGCTGTAGGTGGTTAATAGCTGATTTTTTATTGTTCTGTTTGTTTGCCTCTACATGGTTGCTTGTTTCTGTGTTTATAGTGATTTGCTAGCTGTTGCAGTGATACATAAAAGATCTTCATATCGGTGCATGTCTAGTAACTTTAAGGATGCTTGCATTTTTTTCTTACTGATGGATCTTTCTCAGAGATGCAATAACACTAGTGTGGGAGTGTTAAAGTAAGGAGTTGTGCAGGCTGTGAAAGCATGCAGTGGGGCTTGCCCACCTCCTCACAAAAATACTTGCATCTCTTAGTGGATTTCATGACCTGCATGAAACAAATTTTTCCACAAGTATTTCTATTTAGATCTTTGTGTTCTTATGGGAGAAAGCTATACAGTACAGGTCAGGGAGTCATGTTCTGAGCTTTCAAAGTGGAATCTGTAAAAACTGAGATTATTTTTGGAATCTGTAAAAACTGAGATTATTTTGGCCAGATGTTAACACATCATCAACCATCAACAATACTAATATTAAATGTGTTCAGCTGAATATCATGATCTTCTATACAGGAATAGGCGATTAAAATATGAATAAGCATAGCATGTAATACAACAGAAGAAAAAAGCTAATTGCATGCAAAAATAGGTGCAACTCTCATTAAACTTATTAGGGAACTCTGGACCCTGATCAAATCAACTAAAGCCATATATCAGGTAAAAATAGCCAACCAGGTGAAGGATAACCTCAAAGCCTTCTTTAACTATGTTAAAAACATCAGAAACAATTCATGACACCATGCAGTGCCTGTAGTAAATGATATCATATACTCAGAGCCAGAGGACGTAGCCAGTATACTGATGTACAGTTTCAGCTCAAACATTTACTCATTTCTCCCCAGTTCAAGGGGACATACACATATCTACAACTCCTCAAATCTCCAAAGAACAAGTCTACAAGGCACTATCCAAAGCCAAGAACACTTCCTTTATGGGACCAGATAACATACTGTACGGCCTGCTGGTGAGCATGAAACAGGACTTGTCAGACCTCCAACAAAAGCTATTCAAAATCAGCCTTCAAACAGATTTCATGTCAGATGGATGGAGGGTAGTAACAGTCATCCCCTTGCTCAAAGATGGGGTGTCAATACATCCAGAAAATTATAGACCCATATGCCAGACCAACCTCATCCATTTAAGGGTATGGAAAGGATCATTATTGAATTAATAAATAAGGACATAAGTAGCCTTTAGATTGTTGACCCAAGCCAGCTCAGATTCATCAATGGCAGATCTTGTCTACTTAATTGGGTTGATTGAGGAACTCACCAAAGCAATGGATGAGGGTAAATCAGTACCTTCCAAAGGTATTTAGCAGCATCCAACACCCAACTATTGTAAGTAGACCCTCTCTACACCATCACATACTCAGGTATAGCAGACAAACTCTTCTAGTTAAATATAAATTCCTAAGTAACTCATTGGACAGCTAAATGTCTCACAGATAGAACCCAGGAGATTCAGGTGGGTGACTCTACCCCCCCAAAGACGTGTCACTAGCAGGGTTCCACAGGGTTCAGTCTATGGACCCTTCCTCTTTTAACATCTGTTTCTCAAAAGTTAAAGCAAATGTTTAGAGTTTATGGGTGCCTAAGCTTGCAGAGGATTGTAAACTTGGTGTCATCATGTACTCCCGTGAGGGCTCCAAGATCTGCCATAAAGGCCTTTCCCAAACACATAGCAGGGGTCAGTATCAATGGTTAAAGTTAAGTGTTAGGAAATGTGTAATAGTATCCTTTGGCAAGCATTATTTCCCTTGTAACTATCATATTAAAAACATCTCTCCAAAAGCCGATACAGGAGTCAGGGATCTCAGAACCTATATAGACAGTGAGCTGTCCTTTGATCACCACATATCCATTTTTGTAAAGAAGTCTTTTTCATAACACAATTTATATCTAAGGGTATAGCATCCAGGTCAAAGGATGTAATCATCTCACTGTACTCAGTTCTTATTAAGTCAATCATTAAGTATAATGTTACTTTCAGTATATAGCTGGCCATAACACTTGTCAAAAAAGGACAGGCCACACTGCTTTCTTTGTAAAACTCAAGGGACTAAATCCTAATAAGTACACAGACCATCTCAAACCCTTTGTTTCACTTCTCAGTATCATGCAGGCTGCTAAGACGAGCTCACTCCCTTGCATATTAAGCCTTAACAGTCCCTCTGCTTTCTAACGTACTGCAATTTGCAATTCCAATGGTAAAGTAAACACCTGCTAAATGGATGGCAATATAGAAAGGACATTTTAGAGGAACAGGTATGTACAACAGAGAAACCCGCTTCTATGGAACAGTCTTTCATTTCACATAAAGTACTTGTTTTGCTCTATTTAAATGTAATCTGGATGACTGGATGGGAATCGACAAATCCACCCCTAGTTTCATACCCATGTCCTTCATGGAGAGAGGCAACAAGTAAATGTCCCAACATATCTATGGTCTGTCTGCCTCTGTGTTATTCATATACAAAATACAAGGGCCAAAAAACTACCATGGGAATGTATGGTTTGGCTTAAGATCCCACAGGTCAATAGCCTAGTAACTACCTGTGATCATTTTACATAGGTAACACATGCAAGTGAGTGTTCCACATACCAGTCAAAACTAACAGCTAGATTAAATGAACTTTTACCTTTGCAACATGGGTATGTCTGTATCAAAGTATCTGTATAAGCTACCATATCACTTAGTAAACACAGCAGTGTGTTTACAAAAGCAAGCCTGCTTATATTACTGCATATTAATACACTTTATATACAGCGTTTTCAGTAATACAGAGAATATAGTCTGCCTGATGCAGAGTGATATTAAGACCATAAACATTTTGTAATTTCTGGCATATGAAACTAGTATGATAATTATTTTTTTCTTCACATGCAAATGAACACAAATCACTTCTCACTTAGGATACGTTCAACCCAAGCATGAGAAATACAGCAATGAGGGCAATGAAGAACTCGGCAAGCTCTTACATCATTGCAATATGGAATGAATTACTTCCATAATTACTCCGTAACTTACAATTTAGACAGGACAGCCTTCTTCCATGAGTGCATATGCCTGGAGAACAGAATACACATATTATTGTCTGATTCACTCACAGCTGGATAAAACAAAATTCTGTACGGCTTGGGAGGCAAAACTGTTTGGCTTTAACAGCAGATTAATGAGAGTAATTACCTAGCACTGGAGCTGTGATGGGGACACAATGAATGCAATTTACAGGGGGCTATATAATATCCTGATATGTTTCTCCATCCATAAACTAACAATCTCTGTAATAATGCATATGTAAGAAAAAATATCAGAAAACAATTTAATATTTTGCATTTTTTGCAAGCGTTGGATTTCAAATCATAAACAGAAGAGGATAGCTTCCAATACAGCTTGATATATTTATATTCCATTCTAGATGGTAATACTACTAAGAAAGCAGATGGACAGTTTTAAAAGTATAAGCAACTAACAAGCATTTCCTCATAATGGTCCACAGACCTTGACACACACACCCACACACACACACACACACTTTGAAGCAGGCTTCAGCCATCTTTTCTTGAACAGAGGAAGGTGATCGACAGCCCACTGCAAATTTCCCCACATAGTTTACAGGATAGCCCTGGGCACACAGATACTAATGGAGATCTACACACACACACACACACAGTGCTGACATTTATCCTTGTGCTGACGTTTTCCCTTACCACTAACAGCCCCAAGAACACAGTACTAAAATACAAACGTCACAAGAAAACCAAGATGCATTTTCCTCAATTCTTGGTAATTGAACCTTTCATTAGCATATATTATAACCAACAGGTTTATGACTGGAGAGACAAAGCAACCACCAAAAATAAATTTAAAATATCATTCAATGAACATACAGACATAGATAGGTTCATACTATGTGATGGGAATGTATTTTTTGTAATTTTGTACTCTTTGAAGGCTGTTGTGGCCGAGGCGCTAAGTCAGTGTAATAAATTTTACCATGGAACTGAATCCTACTGTCATTTTTTGGACTATTTTACTGGTTTTGTTGCTGGTTGTAATATAGGTTCATACTAGACTAATGACAACCGAGGTCTTTACAAGCCTATTTATTTATTTATTTTACATTTGTTAACCGGGAGAGTCCAACTAGATAAAAGTCCATTTTCATTGGAGGCCCGGGGAATAAAACTCCAAGAGATAACAATTTTATAGTTAACAGATAAGACAATAAGTATTACAAAAGGCACATTTGACAACATACATAAGACACATTTCTTACACCTCTAGAGAATTCGGATGTACAGTTAGTCTTCCTGTTTAAGATAAGGCTGTACATCTGAAATTATGGATAATAAAATGTTTGTAGCTAAACTAGGAATCTAGTTGATAATAGGAAATATACTGAAGTACTTGCCAGCGGTAGTACAGGAGCATAGTCTGTTATTCAGGAAGTGAGTTTTGAGTAGTTTCTTGAATTGGCTTGAGGAGCTCTTACTTGTTATATGAGCAGAAAGGGAGTTCTAGATTTTAGAGATACATTGGCTGTAGACAGATTTACCTGCCTCATTGTTAAATTTGGTTACCTTAAGGAGGTTTTGGCTGCTAGATCTTAAGGATCTGGTAGTGGTGTAGGGTTGAAGTAGTTGTTGTAGAGCTGGGGTGTTGTCTGAGTGATGTAATCATTTGTGTGCGAGTGATAGCTGATTGACTTTAAGTATTAGTGGGAGTTCTAACCAACTGAGTTTTTTGAGGCATTGACAGTGGTGTGTTCTAGGTGGTGAAACTGTGGCAAATCTAGCTATCTTTTTATAATAGCTGTCAAGTTTTTTTAGGTCAGTTTTTCGGAGATTGGAAAGCACCGGGGAGGCATAAAGTAAGGTGGATAGTAGGGGTGTCCTGGCTATTGTAACTTTGGAGTGGTTGGAGAGAAATTGTTTGTTGCGATAGAGTAGACCAAGTATTTTATAAACTTTTTTTATGGTCTGGGAAATGTGTATGTCAAATCTAATGTACCTGTCAATTTCCAAGCCTAGCAGTTTGGTTTGATTGGTAGTAGTGATGGTGATATTGTTAAATGAGGAGAATGTAAAGCTATATGAGGGGGGTAAAGATCCGTGGGGGCCGAAGAGGAGTAATTTTGTTTTAGCTGGGTTAAGAATGAGGTTTTGATTGGTGATACAAGTTTCGGCTAGGGAAAAGCATTTTTGTGTTTGGGAGAGGAAGAGGTCTAGAGTGTTGGCTGCACATATTATGGTGGTATCATCTGCATATTGGACTATCAAGACTTTGAGAATGTTGGATGGGAGTTGATTAGTAAATCGGGTGAAGAGCAGTGGATCCAGGATGGAGCCTTGGGGAACCCCTAGGAAGACAGGCAATAAGGGAGAGAGTTTGTTTTGCCATTTTACAGCTTGCTGCCTACCATCTAGATAGCTCTTAAACCAAGAAATAGCAGAGATGCTAAGGTTTAGGGTGGACAGTGAGTGAAGCAGTTTTCCATGGTTGCCTAGCCTAGCCATGCAACCCAACCCAGTTTTCTTCCAAAGTTCATGGATTACTTATATAGTGGATTATGTTAGTAAAGAGGTAGCTAAGGGTTATGTTGCGGGGTATGTTAGTTGGGGATTACTTTACTTACTTTTGATCTCTGTCCAGAGACAGAGGCCAGACTGGGGATGAATTCGCAATTTCCCACAACAATCAAGGTTTCTTTTGGACAGGGTTAGGGGTGAACTCTGATTAGTGTAGATGGGGAGCTTATTCCATAGCACTGGGATCCTTTGAGACACATATTGGTCACTCCAGCAGGTTTTCCATCTATAATAGACAAAGTCTAGGTCCTTGGATCTAGTCTTTCTGGTGGTGTTTGTCATACAGATGTGCAAGAGTTCCATCAGAGCCAGATATAAGGATGCTTTATATGGCAGCATAGATCGCCTCTCAGAAAGTTGTAGGAGATGGGAGTACAGAGGTAGGACCTTAGGGTAATCTATATAGGACAGAGTATTCATACCCTGGATTCTCCTGGCAAGAAACCTTTGAGGGCATTCCAACTGTTTCAAGTGCTTGGCTAGTTACCTGCGAAAGAGGACATTGTACTTAATGATGGATCTGATAAGGGCTGAAGAAAGTGATATTAATACTTCCTTATGTGTGGATGCTATACCCCTTCTTATGAGTTGGGCAACATAGAATGATTTTCTTACTATCTTGGCTATGTGTAGGTTGAATGCCAGATTATTATCTACATACGTTTCCAGATCCCTAACTAACACGTCAACTCATAGGAGGACTTTTAAAGATGAAGTAATTAGCTTGGGTGCACACTTTCCCAAAGGGCTCTATAATGCATTTCTTTGCATTGAGTTTTAATCCATTGCTTTTGCTACCATCATTTATTTGTGTTAGACTCTCTTGTAGAATGTTGGTGTCATGGGCAAAAAGCATTCTGGTCTTTTCCATGTGTGGGTCAGTGCCATCTTGATTAAGTGCATTCCCGTGTAGTGTCATGTCATCTGTGCACCATACAAATGTCTTCATACCTACAGGTACTACTCAAATCACTACTGCAGAACTAGGGAAGAATATGGTCCAACTCAACACTACAATGAATCACAAATAGGAACCCCACCAACAGATGATATGTTTATATACACTGGTTTGACTTGATGGATAGGGTTAATCCACATGACTAGGTCACTGAGCAATGCTTCATGCAATTCCCATTGGTTTGTTACACTTCACCCCCCCCCCCACCAGTTGATTGATTCCCATTCTTCTGAGTGAGTTTTTATCACTTACTTCTGTACCATTTCACAAGAACAGGTTTTAATAGTCTTAGACTTCTGCAGAGAAGTAATGATGAAGCATCTTTATGTTCCTTCATTAGAACAATGAATTAAAAATTAAATAATAAATATCAGACTGCAGCAGATAGTTAACAATGAAACATTCACATTGTGAGTGATAAAAGAGTGTTCATTGTTAACTACTTAATGTTGCTTAGTTAGCAAGGGTTGCCTGAAAAGATTCTTGATGTATAGTTCAGTTACATTTATTTGACTATTCATGAAGTCTGCTTCAAACATTAAGTTCAAGATGATTTGACAGTCTGAATTCCAGAGGAAACAGCTTTAGGGCTGGTGAAAGCCTTTATTTTTCATTTGGAACACACGTTATGATGGTAACAGAGTGCACTGGAATTAGAAAATAAAAAATCAGTTAAATGGCACTCTTCATCATACTCCAAACTGAAACACAAGGTCTGGAATTCTTAAAATCCTTATGGCTCAATCCCCTAGTAAGTACTTATGAACTTATGAAACTAAGGATGTGTACTTCTCTTTGACAACCATCATACATGTACTTTGATAGATTTCAAAAGATCTTAAGTAGAGTCTCGTGAAAAGATATTTGCAGAAATGTGGAAAAGTCATTAGTGGACTTTGTGTCATTTCTTCTAGCTTTTCCCTTCAGCAATGAGTTTTAAGTGGCAATAACCATCTAGCATTAAACAGCTTTAAGACATGGATAGTTACCGCGTCACTAATAAATCTCCTGATGTGGGTGTAAGTTGTCAGCCAAAGCAATACAATGTCACTTTGCATTTGCAATATCTAGGATATTGTAAATATTAGCGATAAAACAACCACACCATGGAGAAGTGTGGCATAATAATGGAAAACCCATAACACAACATAATTACAGAGGACAAGAATGCCAAAAGTCAGTTCCACTATGTCTCCTCACCTCACCTGAGGGGTCATTATAAAAGATCAACAAAAATATCTCACTATGCACAAGTCAAAGTACTCAGAAACTCATAACACAGTTACTTGAGTTCAAGCGTTACTTTCCCTAAAAAACACGAGAAGCACATTGTGCCTGTTTACTTTACTGCATCTAACGGAAAGAGGATCCAATGACAGAAAGTATTACTTTATCCTTTTATTTTCTAGCTTTTGCTCGAAAGCTGGATTTTTTAGTAAGCAAGCATCTATGCATAAGCAATAACATCTCACTTGCATGTGACTCACGTAACAGTAATACAAGCAGTAGAAGATCTGAACGGTTATTCTGAAGCAACTATGATATGAGCTCCAGTGATCTAAGTGACTGGATACAAGCTTCCTGGTCAAGATGAATGCTACAGCTCTTCTGCATACAGCTGCACATTCATGGTAATATATATTTTCTGTGACTCTTCATAACACAATGTTAGCTACATAATGTGGCTACCTGGAGAGAAGTGTTGAGGAAATACCTGGAAGTGCTGCTAACACACTGTACATTAAATCGATGCATAACATTTTTAAGTTGTAGAAGAAGAGCTGAACCACTGGGGCCACAATACCTGTCTGCCCAATTGGATGGGAAACCGGAAATTCATCCTTTGTTTGGCACCTATGTCTCTGATGCAAACAGGTAACCTGTAAATGGTTCATCTCCCAGGCCCATGCTTACACTTACCAAGGGTATCAGAAGTTGTCAGAGATTTAGGATGCATGGCTAGGCTTAAATAGACAGCTGTCGTCATTAGCCTACTAACCACCTATGAACCTGTCTCACGTGATGTTTGGATAAGTATCTGTTTCAATCAATATGTACCTCTCAAACAAGAATTTGATGTTAAGTATAACAAGGCATAAATCACTGAAAGTGTCCCTTGCCACTTTGCATTATTTTATGTGCTGTATCATTGTGTCATAGACTATATTTGCAAAGCCTGGAACTACATATCATCATTAAATTTCAGGCTGCAATTATATATGCTTACCCTCCTCAAAGGTGGAGCAATGTCTGAGTTAGTATATTTAATACTCATTTATTTATTTGGTCTATGTTAACGAGGTTAGTCCAACTGGGCAAGACCCTTTTCAGTGGAAGCCCGAGGAAAAAAGCTCCAGTAGTAAAAAAGACAGTAAATCTTCTTCTTCTTCTTTCGGCTTTTCCCGGTTAGGGGTCGCCACAGCGGATCACCTTGTCCGCACATTGAATGGCAGTGGAGTTTTACGGTGTCGAGTTGCCAGCCCGGCGCCCAACCTTCCACAGAAGGCACACTCACACGCACACCTAGGGCCAATTTAGAGTGTCCAATCCACCTGCAGCATGTCTTTGGGATGTGGGAGGAAACCGGAGCACCCGGAGGAAACCCACGCGACCACAGGGAGGACATGCAGACTCCGCACAGAAGGCACCCCAGCCGAGGATCGAACCAGAGAACCTCTTGCTGTGAGGCAGCAATGCTAACCACTGCACCACCGTGGCCGCCCAGTAAAAAAGACAGTAAATAACACGGTAAAATAATTACAGAGAAGTAAGAGTTTAAAGAACAAAATAGGCTAAGTGTAAATAACAAGGTCAGTTATTACAGGTGAATAATATTGTATAAAGAAAAAGAAAGTAAACTTAGGCAGTATAAATATGTCGAAAGTAAGTCAAGTAAAACAGCGCAACGAGAAAGTACAATATGTAAGACATAATAACGTGCAGCCACTTACAAGCAAAGATAGGATGACAGATGAAAGAAGAATAAATGAAAGAAGAGGTCACCAGCTAGGAAAAAGAAATAAAGTGGAAAGACTTAGAGAAGTTACAGTATAGAATATAGAGAGGAGACCCCAGGTAGGAAGAAGTTGTGAAGGAAAGTCAGGCAAAAACTCTATGGTATTAGAAGCTAAGAGGACAACATATAGATTGATGGTGTTATTTTGTTTTATAGAGGAAGCAGTATGGGGGGGGGGGCAGGAATTATGTAGGGTCATTACAAAAGCATGACCATGATTTATGGAGGTTAAAGCATGACTATGATGTATGGAGGTTATCTTTTAGTGCCATTTTAAAGGTTCTAGGGTTAGTGATAGATCTGATATTTAGTGGCAAAAAGCAGGTATATAGTCCCCCCTACACACCTACATAACTCTCACATCTGTGGGGTTAAAGATTTTTTCCCTTATTTTCCCAGACTCTGTTTATGCATGTTTCAGTTTTGTGGTACAGTGCTGCTGAAAGATCAGTACAAAATATATTAATGAACCTTACTGTTGAATTACCAGTGTTACTGTATACAGCAAATTGGAGTAATGAACTTGCAAAGCTTTGTTCAAACAAATTAATATCAATATTTATGAAACCTATTCAAACAATTTGGGATTATGCATCTAGTTATGAAAAAAATTCCATTGCTGGCTGTCTTTTCCAAATGGCTAAATCTGGAAAATTAGTTATAAAATCTTTCTAGAAAGAGACAGATAAAGAAGTACACTGTTCAGTCAAGATATGTGCAGAAATAAATCTATAGGCCTTACCAGCAAAACCCCATGGCCAATACTTGTATTCATTAATTTTGTGCAAAAGGATAAACATAACACCCCCCCCCCCCATCAAAAACATTTTTTAATCACAATGTTTTTATTACAGTGTACTACTCCCTCCAGGGAATAACTGCTTACACTTATAACCAAAAAAAAATAAAAATCCAGCATCTTTTTATTGCAGAAAACCATTTCTTTTTAAGTCTGCAGCTGAATGAGTTTTGGCACCTGCTACAGAACGGAAATATATGTTGGTTTAAAGCGATTTGCTGACCTTAGTGCTATATGAACTTGTGCTCTGTCAGTTATCAAGCCAGTTCTCTAACTATTAACCTGGTTATTACTTAAGTCAGAACCCAACCATGAAAGAGTCACATGACCTTTTGAACTCTGCAGCTCCTTGGTTTCTGATAATTATCATTTCCCTAATGAGGTTGTGCTCCAGTCTAAAGCAATCACTTCCATAGCAACAGACTGCAGATAAAATCAGCAGGGTAGCACTATGCAGCAAAGCAGGTCCTGATTAGAAGTACAAGCCATAATCTACTCAGCAATAGCTGGAAAAATACATTTGTTATATTTTAGGTGTCTTCAGGCTACACGAGTTATCCATGTGTCAACAAATAATGAGTGTGACCATTATCCCTACACATACAAATGTATTTTATGCACCAGTTACCAACAACCACTAAAGAAAGATATTTACTGGTCTTTTATGTAGGTATTAAACATTTCCTATAAGGTGACAGGGTATCTTTAAGACATTTCCGCTGTTCTGGTCACTATTCCTTTTCATTAAATATCACTCTATAGTTTATTGTAGCTGCCTATTAACAGTTATCCACAGGAAATGGAATAAAAGCAAGTGTCTTTATGTAACTGTTTTTTCAGTGAACACAATTTTTAAAATGTTATTTATTCAATACATGCAGCTGCCAGCAATCAAGACTCAAGTGCACAAGAAATCCATGACCAAAACTTCACCAAAAATCGTTTTCTATTATAATAATTGTTTATCTAGTACTTACAAACTGATGTCTTGCCATACATCCCATGTGCATCTTAAACCAGCATCCTTGTTTTAGAGAAACAAGACCAATGATTCAAAACAACAGAAATAACAAGGATCAACAAACACCACTAATCGAAGAGCTACAACTTTCAGATAACATCAGTTAGTAACATGCCAAATTCAAGTAACAAACTTAAGAATCGCAAAGCAATCCAGAAATCCGGGCTGGGCTATTTAACAAATTAATTAATTTTGATGACTAGGGTAGAGAACAATCCTACTAAATTTCAAATACTGAAACTTTTCTGGGATTTAATTTTAAAAAGATAGGATGTATATCTACATGGAAGCGTATTCTCATGAACATATTTCAGTAGCTGAGATTGAAATGGCTCAAAATTGATGTTGAAAGATATTGCAAATGCAACCTAAAGCAATTCAGCCTGGCTATTTCGGGCTCCTTCCGTTAAAGTGAAAGTGTCCATTTTCATATTCCACCCTGTCAAAATGTAGCTAGTCTTCAAATTTCTTGAAAAATTCAAAATAAAACTTCTAGTTAAGGAAGACAGGTATATATGGCTTCTTTTGGTACTGTTGATGCTTAGAAGAGGTCTATCAAGATGTTATGCATAGCTGTCATGATTTTTAGCTCATTGTGGAAAGAAGGTAGCCACGTTAATCCTGAAACACACTAACTTTCCTAGACCACTTTGTAGACCATTACTGGATATGCCAGAATAATCTCAAGGTCTTTAGAAGAGGAATTAACAGATTTTCATTACGCATTCTACAACATTTATGATTTAGAAAGGCCAATTAGAAATTATACTGCCATTCTGATAAAATAGCCAGCACTCAAAGGCGGGTAAGTGATCTCCATTATTTTAAATATTACTGTGCTGAAGCACTTCTCAATTAGTGAGCATCTTAGTTTAAATTGTATGAAAAGTGCATTTAACTTGCACAAAGCACAACAGCCTCATTTATAACTCAATACAGTCTATCCATATATAAAGCCAGTAAAGTCAGTTGAAGGGAACCCCCGTCTGACTTCTTTCTACATTAACAAGAAAAAACACGCTCAGTCTGGGGCTATAACACTTGATCACATTTGATCTTGCATTATTTTTAAAAGACAGCTTTTCAGCTACTGTTAAACTGTTTCAGCTAATTGGGAAATACTAGACTGGGTTAAACAGTGCATTAAACTTCCCTATTCGCAGTGTATTTTACACAAATCTCTTCTACAGTGCTGAAGATAATATTCTTCCTACCATTTTCACAGTGGGAAACAAAGCCAAAAAATAATATCTATATATCTACATCTCACTCTCTCTCTCTCTCTATATATATATATATATATATATGTAGCGTTTTTTTGAATGATTTTGTTTTGGCTTGAATAAGCCCATGAGGGTGAAAGCGCTTGTCAGTTTTCTTAAATAAAAACGTTTTTGGATTCACTGTTTGGACTATTTCAACGATGTTAATGTGAAATACCTTGCTCTGCCCTTACGTGCTCGTTTGCCTTGTTGGTTTGGTTACTTTACTGTTTTTATGCAAAGGGAGCACAGATTCCTGGGTAACTACGCTTATCTTTTTATTTTTAATTTTCAGTATATACACACACACACACACACACACCCTAAACATTATCTCAAACACACGTCCACACCAACATCCAAGCAGCTGAAACATGCCTCAGCAGAGACATACATGCACAAATATACAGGAATTACTTTGCTGTATAAAACTCCAAAAGGGTGACCATCCAGATACAAACACATAGTCACACATCCAGGCAGCTTCACTGACATCCATGCAGACATACGCACAGATGGACTGCTTTGTAATATCACCTTACAGTCAAGCTACATGGCATGTTCCATCCTTAGAGACAGTGTACACTTTGTCCTCCTCATAATCAAAATCATGCAGTAGAGCAATTTGCTGAGTTATGTTACTTTTCTATGATGCCAGCTACATTTCCAGGGGAGTGCATATGGCTGCTTGACTTTAGCAGCATGGAAGGAATATCACATCTGCATGCCGCGTCCCCAGTAACATAGCTATCAGCGCTACATCTGGTGCTTGCATACTACTGCAGCAAGAGCTCAGTCTCTGAATCTCTCGGGCTTACTGCACTGTGAAAACCTGCAGATTAAGGTCTTCTGCCATACAATAAACCTTTCCCAGTTCTAGGGGTATTGTTAAATACAGACACACATGCTATGTTCATGCATATTTCTTTAAGTTCTATCATCTCACATGCAAGATCACCAAACAGCAAAAAGGAAAGTCTTCATCCCCCAATGGGGGAATTTTTTTTTTGTTGATTTTTTTTTTTAACCTTGGGAGACTCCAAGAATGGAGCACCTCTAAGAATAGGAGTGGCAAAGTTGTCAGAAGATGCTCACATTTATCAAGTAATATATAACTTATCATAGGAAGGCCAATGCCATATCCATTAGGGCACTGAGGCCTGACTAAAAACTCGACTAGGAGTGGAAAAAGACACCACTGCCAAGTATTGAACCCAGGTCCTTGTGCACCAGAATCAAAGCAACATACCACTACACCAAACCAGTTCTTATAAAATAATTTCTGAAGTGAAAGCACCTAGTACAATCAGTTAACAACTAGAGTGACAAGAATAGATTTTAAAGATCTTCACAAGCCTACAGAATAAATTATGTTTCTGCCATAAAATTACTGTGTCCGAAATTATAAGATAACATATTGCTTCAGTACAGAGGAGAATGTCATAAACTTACTATTGCAGACAACTGATTTACCAAGCCACTGAAAATTACCATGATTTATCAAGCCACTGAAAATTACCATGATGCACTAGTGTTTTGCTAAGTCAACAGTAAGGGCTATGGGGTGAAACCTCCAGTTTAACAGGCTGGAAAGGAAAGTATGAGATGAGACATCTGACATGTATATGGCAAACCAGTGAGCAGTGTAGAAAGGGTGGGGTTAAGGGAGCAACCACCCATAGCTGGCATTAGGCATAGGCCAACTAGGCGGCCGCCTAGGGCGCCGCTTTAGTAGGGGCACTTTTTCAGTATTTATTTGGTGTAGGTAGACCAGGATGGGGGCACTGGGTGGTGTGGTGGGGGGTGCCGTGGTGCCCTTTTGCCTAGGGCACCAGTTGACCTAAGGCCGCTCTTGCAACCACCCTTAGTGCTGGCTTAGGGAGGGTACACATCTCATACAATAAATGCTAAACAAAATGTATATATATATATATATATACACACACACACACACACACACACACACACACATATATATATATATATATATATATATATATATATATATACATACACATATATATGTATATATTTTTTTTTCCTATTTGCTTTTTTTTCCCCATTTATCTTAACAGCAAAGCCGCACTTCCTGGCTGCTGCCTGCCCCTTTAGATATTACTTACATGGGATTTTGTTCATCCCACCATTTTATATAAGGGGTGAGTCTCAGGCACCACCTCAGTGGCTTCTGATTGGGTGGCTGAGTGGAAGAGTAGGGTGGAAAAGACAGTCACTGCATTTTATCTTTGTCATCCACAATGAAAGCAGTGCCTGTTCTGTTTTCTCTTCTTGATTTTAAGACAAAATCAAAGTGATTTTTTTTTTGTCCAGTATTAGCACTAATGTTATTGTCAATTTAGTTATTTTATGGGACTGGATTCTGAATCTGACTGATGATATAGTGTTTTTACTTAACTTAAATTACACTTTGTTTTTTTTTTTTTTACTGGAAGGGGACTGTGTCAGGAGAGCAAGAGTCTGCTGTACCTGACCCTGACTACAATCTCTGGAGGGGAAAAAAACACTAACTCAGTGACTAGCCCAGCCTCAGTATGGCACTACAGGAAGCAAACACGCTTCCTGGTAGCCAGGTAAGATAAGTAAAGCAAGTGAACAGTGGGCACCACCTGGAGAGTGGGCATTGTCTTTGTGGGGTGGGCAGCAGATCAGGCAAATTAATTGAATTGCTATAATGTTTTTTGGGGGGATGTTGCTTGGTACTTTCTTGCTGCATTGCTTACTACTGCTTTAATATGTTTTGCAATTGCAGCACTAGTCTAGTACTACGGATTGATTTTCTGAAGGGTAAAAAGTGTTCAATAACCCTTTTTTTCAATAACATGCATTTTTTTGAATTATATAAAATTATGAAGTATGTATGAAAGTCAAAAGCATGTCATTATACTGACCCAGGAAACTTATCACCCCATTAGCTTGACAAGTCTGATCTGTAAAGCCATGGAGCATATTACTATGCATCTCATAAGCAAGGACATAGGCAATCTCCAAATGCTCGAGCCCACTCAATTCAGATTCGTCAGGGGGAGATCTTGGATAGTGAACTTAGTTGACTTCTCTGAGACTGTCACCAAGGCCCTGGATGAGGAAAAGTCAGTACATACAGCTTACCTTGATCTGGCCAAGGACTTTGACACAATCCCAAACTCGGGTATCATCAAAAAGCTAACACAACCTGGTGTTAATCCCCATCTCATCAGATGTGTGGCCAACTGGCTCACAGATAAGACTCACAAGGTCAAAATAGGAGCCACCACTTCCGACAGCAAACTGTCATTAGTGGTGTCCCCCAGGGATCTGTCCTAGGACCCCTACTGTTTGGCATCTACTTCTCAGAGGTCCAGGCAAAGACAAAGGGTCTGCAGCTGACCAAGTTTGTGGATGACTGTAAGTTGGGTGCTGTCATTGACTCCCCAAATTATGATAACATACTGATAGAGGGTCTTACAACTACAAATAACTAGTGCCAAAGTTATGACCTTAAGTTAAATGCAAAAAAAATTATCATACCATTCGGCAAAAACACAGCGCCTACTGATTACCACATCAACAGCAAACCCCTAAGAACA
The DNA here is from genome assembly GCF_019279795.1 of Protopterus annectens. NCBI lineage: Eukaryota > Metazoa > Chordata > Ceratodontiformes > Protopteridae > Protopterus > Protopterus annectens. Next base: position 553,683,087 of record NC_056747.1, on the reverse strand, counting down.
TGGGTCTGTATTAGATAATCAAACTTTCAAAAGTTCAAGTGTCTTATGGTCAACACCATATGATCAGACTTTTGAAAGTTCGAACATTTTAATGAAGATCTCCATACAGCACGGAATGGGAAGTTTTCCCTTTTCTGTACTGTAGTGCAATCTCGGAGTTGGTATATTTAAAGAGGGTGGGGTGTGGGGGATGCAGGGGGCCTTGTCCCCCTGCTTAAAATGTTCAGGTAGGTTATTTGTGTAGTTTATTTATTTATTTTTTATTATTATATATTCTAACTTTTAAAAGTTCGATCATATGGTATCAACCACATGACAAATGAACTTTTGAAAGTTCGATTATCTAATATAGACCCTAAGCACACAACCCGTGGTGAGAGACTTGGGTACTCAGGTTGACAACAATCTCTCATTTGACCACCATGTGGCAGCAGTTGTCACAAAAGCCTTTTACTTGGTTCATCTCATAAGTAAAGGGATTGCATCCAGAAAAAAGGAGGTTATTACCTCTCTGTACTTCTCCCTCATTAGACCTATAATTGAGTATAATGCCCCATTTGGTATGTACCTCTCCAAACACCTGCACCAACTGAGAAGGCCACAGAAATGCCTCACAAAGAGAATCCATGGCCTCCAACACCTATCCAATGCAGACAGGCTCAAATCACTATCACTTTACTCAGTATCATACAAATTGTTCAGAGGTGATCTGTGTCTTGCCTACAAGGCAATATCAGACCCTACCCTACTAGAGATGCTCCATATCTGAAAGTCTAGCTCCTCGTGCATTACCCGCTTGATAGGCCTAAATCTAATATGCAACATCAACAAAACCTGATGGAGAGACAGGTTTGTCTTCCAGAGGCTGTGTCATCTCTGGAATAGACTTCCCATACATGTCAGAGTATCTCGCGGACCCTCTTGAAGCACAACCTTGATGAGCGGATGGGAAACCACAAATTTGTCCCAGGGGCTCCACCTTTGTCACTCATTGACAGGGGTGACAGGTGCTGACTGAGGTTTCTTTTTTGGGGATAAACTCTTGGCTAGGCTTGTAAGGGCCCCAGGGCCATAAGCCTAGTAACCTTCTATGATCCTATGATTAGTGACTTGATGCTTATGGGGAATCGGAGCACGGACACAGTTTAAAATATTGCTGTTATAATCTTAGAAAGTTTCTAGAATAAAGTGGCTTGCATGAATGTGCATTTTCTAAAGTCTATTACATCAAACTCAAATGTTTGTCATAATTTAGTGATTTCAAGTTGGGGGGATCAAATCAAAGTCTACAATATTGCTTGCTGTTATAAACTTAGATAGTAACTAAAATATGTTTTCTACTACTATGCATTTTCTGAAAGATGAAGTCTGATGTCTGAAACCCAAATGTCTGTCTTTATTTAGGGATGACTGGGAGTGGGGATCACATTAGGGACAAAATTTTAAATATTGCTGTTATAAAGAAGGGCAGCTATTAGAATACTGTGTTTTGCACTAATATGCATTTTCTGAGGTAAATGAAATCTGAAACTCAAATATTGGTCATTTAGTGACTTGGGGGGTATCAAACTCCTTGTGTTCTAATTGAAGAGTGCCCTCAAACAATTTGGAAATATAAATTGCTGATAAGTGTAATACTTGGCACTTTAACTTTTCAGAGTTTTGCATTGTCTTAATTTTTGCCTGATTGAATCATTTTATATATTTGCAGGCATTGTTTTTTTTTTTTTGTTTCTGATCTCTTCTGAAACTGGTACCCCCCTATTTCTGTGGTGGTGTTAAAGTTTATAAAACTGGTCTAACAGCTTTTATGTTATCTGATTGCTTCAAGGCTTGCTGATTTAAAATAGCCCCTGTTTGTAAATTCCTGCATAAACTTAGAAACTCCTTGTGTTCTGACTGAAGAGTGCTCTCAAACAATCTGGAAATATAATCGCTGATAAGTATAATTCTTGGCACTTTAACTTTTCAGAGTTCTGCATTGTCTTAAATTTTGTCTGATTAAATTATTTTATATATTTGCTGGCATTGTTTTTTTTTTTGTTTCTGATCTCTTCTGAAACTGGTTTTCCCCCTCCCACCCAGCATATTCCTGTGGTGTTTTTTATAGTTGGTGGATTTGCAGTTGCCCGACCCTCCTGTAAATTTGATCTGGGACACTCCTCCCAGTCTAGTGTTCATTCTACCTAATACAGTGGGAACATTTGAGAAGGCCAACCCACTTAAGTTCTTAACCTTGAATTATCTTCTGCTCCTCCTTCCTCCCCTTGCACTTTACTAACAAAAAAAAATCTCCTTGTGTTCTGACTGAGTGCTGAATGTGCCTCTCAGCTGCTAAGTAAATTTTTGGTACTTCTTAACTGTTCAGAGTTGAATAAAACAACAACTGAATTTTGTTCAAAATGCATTTCGAATAAATTGCATTTAAACTGTATTTGCTTTAATACTGCTACACACTCGAGTGTGCTAGCTTGTACTGCACTTGAATTGTTTTTAGTGCTGTTTTAGCTGCTTTCTGAAAAAAAAATCTAAGCTTGTTTCCTGCTTTACCTGTAACTAGTCTAGTCCAGATACAGGTTTGCTGTATCCAGGACTGTTGGTAAGCTTCTGATCCCCCCCAAGCCCTTCTGTGTTGGCGGGAAGCCTTCTAGCTTCCCAGTGGGAGTGGTAAGCACTAGGTAGCCTATCTACCACAGGATGAATGATTTCAGGCCCAGAAATTAAAGTTATTGGCCGGCTGGGCAGTTTTTCCATCTCTTTCAACTTTCTGGTTTAAAATGCCACATTTGTGCTTGTTACTCACCTTTCCAGTAACTAGTCTAATCCAGGTACAGATTTGATGTATCCAAGACTGTTTGTAAACTTCTGAGCCCCCCAAGTCTTCCTGTGTTGGAGGGAAGTCTTCAAGCTTATCAGTGGGAGTGGTAAGTACTAGTTAGCCTATCTTTCACGAGAGGAGTGGTTTTTGGCCCAGAAATTGTAGTTTATTGACCATATGGGCAGTCTTTCCATCTCTTTCTACTCTCTGGTTTAAAAGCCCGTGTTTGTGCTTGTTTCCCACTTTTCCTGTAACTAGTCTAGTCCAGATACAGATTTGATGTATCCAAGACTGTTTGTAAGCTTCTGAGCCCCCCAAGCCTTTCTGTGTTGGAGGAAAGTCTTCTAGCTATCAGTGAGAGTGGTAAGCACGAGGTAGCCTATCTACCACAAGAGGAGTGGTTTCTGGTCCAGAAAATGTAGTTTATTGGCTGTTTGGGCAGTTTTTTCTATCTCTTTCAACTTTCTGGTTTAAAAGTCCACATATGTGCTTGTTTTCCACCTTTCCTGCAACTAATCTAGTCCAGATACAGATTTGCCATATCCAGGACTGTTTGTAAGCTTCTGAGCTGTGTCAAAGTCTGCTCTTCAAATTTTCTCTGAGATCTGCTAGCTCTCTCCTCTCCTGCACTTTTACTAGCTTATTAGTTTAGCACTTTACCAGACTTCTTGTAGCAATTATTGTAGCACACAAAAGTGCTATCAGCACTAAACGTTCTACAAGGAAACAGCTCCAGTATTTATTAATGCTCACCCCTCCAGGCATGACTAAAGGTCAGTTCCCTGTACTTTCTCCTATTAACCTGGTGAGCGTGGGCATCCTGAGGCAATGTAGCAACTGCCTCATGTACACTGAGGACCCTCTCCTCTTACCTCCCAACACTCAGACTTGCTTGAGATGCACTTACATATCCAAACTGGAAGCCATGCACTCTCCAGCCAAGACTGGAATAACTGGTCAAGAGGAGAAGGTCAACACTTGCACCACACCACATGGAACACATAGCTCTCCAGAACACACACCAGCACTGCCTTACCATAAAAACACAAACCACACACCCACCTTCATGGAGGGTCTCAATAAAAATCTACCCAAACAGCAAAGACCTCCAAAGCAGAAATGCACCCTACCATCACAACACAACACTAATCATGAGACACATAACTCTCCTAAACAGTGTGCCACTCAACCAAAGCCCCTAAGGCAAAACAGCATGCCCAACACACTAGTTATAGGTGACTCGATAGTGAGGCACACTGATGTCCCACTCACTAGGTTGAATAAGGAGAAAGTAACAGTCAGCTGCCTGTCAGGTGCCAGGATCCACCACATAACGCACATACTCAGGTCCCTCAACAACAGGTACAAATATGATTCTGTCATTGTACAAGTGGGTGTGAAAGACCTGAGATGTACCTCCCTGGACTACTTGAAAAGAGACATGGAGGAGCTCTTGGATTATGTAGCCCAGGCGGTTATGACCCTAGCACTGAGCAGCATCCTACCATCACCCAGAATGATACCACAGTACAAGCAGAAAATGATTGATTTCAACAATTAGCTAAGTTTCTGGTGTCATTCTAAGGGGATCCAGTACTTGTCTGCCTGGGATGACATGACTGACAGACCTCGGTACTTTGCCAGAGATGGCCTGCATCTGTCAACCCTGGGCTTCTGGATACTAGCCAAGATTCTTGCCACCCCTATAGTGCCTTTTTTAGATGGTGTTCCAAAGACCAAATTACCACTGTGACAGCTACAAACAAATGCAATCTGAGTCATGCTGCTCAATGCTAGAAGTCTAAATTTCAAAATGAACTTGCTTGAAGCACTCCTTAAAATGGAGAACATCGATATGTGTGCTGTAACAGAGACCTGGTTCAAGGCAGCAGAATGCACCCCTGCACTACCAGGCTATAACTCATTCCACAAATTTCGGACCCAGTACTTGGACGTAAGCTCCAAAGGCAGTGGTGTTTCCATCTTTATAAAGGATAAGCAAACTTCCAGACTGGTAGCCCAACATAATGCATCCAAGATACTTCCAGTGCAGCTAATATTGGGTAAGACAGCGATTTAGGTCATAGCCTACTATAGGTCCCCAACCATGTCCCAAGACTCACACTCCAGGTTCCTAAGCACCCTGGAGAATATTAGGGTCCAACCTAACACTCTCATACTGGAAAACTTCAACTACCCCTCCATTAACTGGGAAAACTACTCATGTACCAATACACTTGCCCAATGATTTTTGGAATTCATTAATTCCAATGCTTTGGATGAGCTCGTTACTACCCCCACTAGAGGTAGCAATATCCTTGACCTGGTCATTACTAACATGGGTGACCATTGCTCCACACCAATAGTCAAATTCTCCCTGGTTAGATCCGACCACAAACTAATCACCTTGGAAATCCACACAAAGGTAACCACCATGAAAAACTTCTACAAAGCTAACTTTGGGCTCCTAAAAACAGAGGTGTTTTACTTCGCGGCACCCATGCAAATGGAGAATAGTTGCATGACTGCCGAATCATACACCAATGCCCTGTATGAACACTTACACAAAGGATCTCTCCATACCCAATAGAACCAAGACACTCTCCTCAAAAAAAGGAAGCCAATCTGGTGGTCCTCTGCCATAAACAAACTCTACAACAGAAGGAGGAAACTGATGCGTAATAAGGCAAAGTCCCAAGACTGGAAAAACTCCCTTATCAGCCTCAACAAAAGGTTGAGATCCCTCATCAAATCCACTAAAGCTATCTATGAAAACAGAATTGCAGCAGATAGTAAAGACAGCCACAAAATCTTCTATAGTTAAGCAAAGAATCTTCATGGCAATACCTAGATTTGCTCTGGGCTACTGCACAATTGCACCTCAGCCAGATATTGCCAGTATACTGGCAGACAGATTCAGTGCTAACTTTACCCCCCCAAAGGACCAATCACAATACTAGTTGATTGCCAGGCACCGAGTATTACTGCTGCACAGGATAAAACAGCACTGTCCAAGGCCAAGACTACAGCTTCTATGGGACCTGACAATATCCCTGGCTGTGTTCTACATAAACTGCCAAGTGGACTGGCACCTCACCTGTGTGCCCTGTTCAGTCACAGCCTCACCTCAGGCTTTGTTCCTACCGAATGGTGCACTGCTATAGTCAACCCTCTTCACAAAGGAGGAGCGACTATAGACCCCAGGAATTATTTCCCAATTTAGCCTGATGAGTCTGATATGCAAAGCTGTGGAACACATCACCGTGGACCTAATAAACAAGGATATAGGGAATCTCCAATCTCTGGATCCTACACAGTTTGGTTTTGTGAAGGGTGGATCATGCCTCCTCAACTTGGGCAACGTCTTTGAGTCAGTCACTAGAGCTGTGGATGAAGGCAAGGTGGCTCACACAGCCTACTTTGATCTGGCCAAGGCCTTTGATACTATTCCCCACTCAGGAATCATAGAAAAAATCACTAAGCTAGGCATCAACCCCTATATCACTAGGTGGGTTGCAAACTGGCTCACAGATAGAACCCACAGTGTGAAAGCAGCTGACTCCAAGTCAGACTGCCAACCAGTCACGAGTGGAGTCCCATAGGGTTTGGTCCTGGGTCCTCTCCTGTTTGGTATTTACTTCTCTGAAGTCCAGGCCAGCATGAAGGGACTCTGGCTGACAAAGTTTGCAGACGATTGCAAGTTGGGAACTATTATTAACTCCCTAAGTGATGTTGACATCTTACAGAAAGGCCTCAGTAAAACCAATGACTGGTGTCAGAACCATGGCCTTAAGTTCAATGCCAAAAAATGTGTCGTCATCCCCTTTGGGAAAAACCCAGTTCCCTTGAATTACTACATTGATGGTAGTCCACTGAACACAGAAGGCGTTATAAGAAATCTGGGAACACATGATGACAGCAACCTCTCTTTTGACCACCACATTGCCACTGGTCAGACAGTCCTTCTATGTGACACATTTCATTACTAAGGGTTTTGCATCCAGGAAGAAAGAGGTCATTGTTTCCCTCTACTCTTCCATCATTAGGCCAATCATCGAGTACAATGCCCCATTTAGCATGTACCTCACTAGACACCTGCAACAACTGGAGAGGCCACAAAAGTACCTCACAAAGAGGATCCTAGGCCTTAAAAACTTGTCCTATATGGACAGACTCAAAAAACACCAACTTTTCTCTGTCTCATATTGCCTACTTTCAGGCAGTCTCGGCTGGACTTACAAAGCCATATCTGACCCAGCTCTGTTAGAAATGCTACATCTAAAGAAATCCCAATTCCCTCCACACCACATGCTCCAGAGACCTCAACCTCATTACCACAATCAACAGAACATCCTGGAGGGACAGGTTCATAACCCAGAGACTGCCAATGCTATGGAATAGACTTCCCATACATGTCAAGCAGAGCACCTCACTGGCCCTCTTCAAGAGTCTTGATGAGTGAATGGGAAATAGAAAATTCACCCCGGGGATCACTCCAGTGGCTCTACTTGATAGAGACATTAGGAACTAAGGTCAGGTGGCACAATGCCTGGGTAATCCTATGGGCTAGGCTTGTAAAGGCTCCAGGGCCATTAGCCCAGTACACACCTATGAACCTATATTACTTATAAATTTTAAAAGTTGTTAGAATATATTTTGCAGAAGTATGCATTTTCTGAAGGTAGTATATGACATCTGCAACTGTCTTGCTTTCAGGTAATAAAAGTCTTTGCACATTCCCATTTTATTTGCCTCAGTACAAAATAGGTTACAAAATAAAGCAGGGTTTCATTTGCTGATCAAGTGCTTGAAGGAAGCCTGTCACCCTTACAAAACTAAGTCCTGTCTTGGTGTCAAGTTAACTTTTTTTTTTTTGCTCTTCAGAATTGAGGGGGTATCAAATGAGAGTCATGCCCTGGGCTACACTTGCCCTAGCTACTTCACTGCCAGTGAAAGCAATTAACAAAGTGGCTGGAGTACAGCCAAGGGCATTTAAAACCACTAGGTTGTATGCTTAACTAATTAAATCTCTAAGCCTACAGCACTGACTTGATAGCCTGGACATTAACATTGATGTGATAGCCTGGACATTACTGACAATCCCAGCCTATTAAAGGAGATAGGCAGATTATAATCGTACTATGGACAAGTTAATTATGTAGAGGAATAAAGCAAGAGGAAGGATCTACATACAGGCATAAGAAAGCACACACAGCAATTCTTAGTGTGATTTGAGTGAGTGAGCAAGAAAAGAACATAGGTTCATAGGTAGGTACTAGGCTACTGGTCCTAAGGCTTATATAAGCCTAGCCAAAAAGGTACCCTGGCTTTCGCCACCCAAGAAAATTATGTTCCTGTGCCCATATTGAGCAGAGCCACAGAAGTGTCCCCCGTGGTGAATTTTCTATCTCCCATCCAATCATAATAAACAGCCCTTGCCGGTCTTGAACCCAGGACCCTGCACACCATAGTCAAAGCAATTTACCAGTAAGCCACTTCAGCTGATATGTAGGCAAAGCAGCATTAAAATAGAATGATCTAGTCACCGGGGAGGAGACATGCATGAGGAATGATTACTCACATATTATTATTGCCAAATACCATCCCAGCAGGCATCTAAGATCTGAAAATCATCTACTTCTGAAAGTAGATAAGCCCATCTTACCTGCTGGTCAACTGCTCTTTTCCTTCACCATCGCCAAACTATGGAACTTACTTCTACCTAAGAAACACAGGTAGCACCACCACCTTCAAACAAATACTGAAAAATCATCTCAACTCTTCTGGCTATGTTTCCGCTCTATAACCTAACCCCTTTACTCTCCTTATATGATTACTAAACTCCTATGTCTTTTGCTACTAGTGACTGATGATACTTTCTCCATATTTATTTTTATTTTCACTTGTTGATACTGGTACAATAATACTGATTAATATATCTCTGTTTGTACCACTCTGACTGAATTCATTGAATTCTGCTTTAATGTATATTTTCTGTACATATTACTGTAATCAAATAAACTAGATTCCTGCTTTTATGTATATATTCTGTGCGTTACTATATTTACTATCTGTAACACTGTTTCTACTACTGTACCAATTAATGTTTATATTTTGTTCTGTATCTCACTGGAACTTTTTTTCCCGGGCCTCCACTGAAAATGGGTGCTTTCTGGCCCAGTGGACTTTCCCGGTAAACAAATGCAATAAAATAAAATAAAAAATAAAAAATAAAAAATAAAAATAAACACGGGACCAGAAAGACACTGCTGTTCCACTCGGCTTACATTCTTTTCTTTTTCATTGTAATAATAGTCTCATGTACCAGAGCTTACTACAAATATCCATGGTAGCCACAAATACAGTATTTGACTCCGCATATTGAAACCAAGGTTAATAGATCGAGTATTAGTATAAACAATATCGACATAATGGGAGGAAAAAGGTCAGCAATCAAATATCATCAATAGGCACTGTGACAAAATGACAAAAGAAACATTTCTCAGCTGGTTACAGCAGCAGCAACATGCATACATTATAAAGCCCTAACAAAGATCCAGGCTCAGTTAACAACTTGTGCACCTGATGAAGTTGGTAGAGAGGATGGGTATGCCCCTCATGGAGGGGAGGGCACATTCACGAGAGGACAGATTTCTTGCAGTGCATGGTGAGTGGTGATTATGCTGTGATATTTGGAAAAAGACAAACCAATTAAAATGCCAGAGTGGCATGCGACCTGACCTTAACAAATGTTAAGTGCACCCTGCTTAAGTTGTTAAGGCTGGGTCTACCACTCAGCAGTAAAATCTACCTCTACTGAGTAGCAAGTAACAGTAGCAGAGCACAAGATTTGTTTCTGCCTGTTGCCTGCGCCCTTAAGATGTCCTTAACTTCCTGTAAAAAAATTAGAAAGTCGATAGACTAATAGGATGTGTTTGCCTGCATAATGTGAAGGATATGAACTCTGAAACTCAAATTTTATATCAGTGGCTTCAGTCCTCAGTGGTTTGTCTGAGAACCACAGATTTTATGAGGGCAAACCAGAAATATGAAGCAATAATCTTGACGTTCTGTGAAAATCTAGACAGCACAGAGACATTAAAGGTAAGTGTAAATGTGGTGGATAGCATTACACTGCCTTTCTGATAGTGTTCAAGTGTTTCATGGCTTTGAACGCCAACAAAACACTTAGCAATTTTGTTTCATATAACAAATAGTACAAGCAGCAGTTAAAGCATCAGGTTCACTCTTGAGGAAAATTTCTTGGCATTCATGTCTGGAACACGTAAACGGGTTATGATCAACGAGCCAATCATAATCCTCTTATGTTATGCCCTGATAGAGGCTGTGGTTCAGAAAGCAGGATGACTGATGGGGCATCACTGCTGTAGGACTCAGGGCAGGCATGTTCATACAGGCCACAACTCATTTCCCACACAACTAAACATATAAAAACTTCCAGCACATCGGTGGAATGGAGGTTGGGGTAAGGCTTAGGAAAAACCCAGAAGCAATAATTATAATTATAATGCTGTGACCATTGGCTGTTCTATGTGCTTCCTTTCCAAACACACCAACGATGACCTCTGTCAGCTATGCAGCTAAATACACATTTCTCAGTTCACTTTCCATTCCATCTTGCTGTACTAGCCCAGGTCTGAGATATGAGAGCGACCTAAACAGCTGATACTAAGCTGAAGGTTGTCAAGAACCGTCATCAAGAACAGTGAAGAGGAAACAAGATGAAAAGCCTATTAGTATATGTGCAGGTCCTTGTTACATGTGCATGTGGAAAATGAAAAACTAATAATGTGTTTTTCTGCCCTCTAGAAACAAAAAGCCAGTACAATTCTAACCAATAAAAGTTAGATAAAATGTACAGCAGAGAATGTTCTGTAGAGGGATAGATATGAAGGACACACAAATATACAGAGGGTATATGTCAACTGATATAATACACAGAATATCTAAATACAAATGATCTAACATAGCTGTTCAAAACACACTTCTTACCCAGCACAACTCAAAAAAGAATATTAGAAAAAGTTGTTTTTTGGAGAGTTAAGTTAAATATAATGACTCCTCAGTCGCACATGAATAGGAAAAATATACTGGATATGCACCTGCAGCACGTACAATCAAACACTGTGACAAAGCAAACTGCAGTATTATTTAACATATGTTTACCGGGAAAGTCTGACTGGACATAAATCCTTTTTCAGTGGAGGCCCGGGGAGAAAAGCTCCACGAGTAACAGATTTTAATGTGCAAATTACAATAATCAATAAAGTAAACAAAATGTAGTATACATAAGAAAATACAAACTTGTTACATCATGACAACAAAGCCTAGGCTTTGAACTTAGCTAGTGCTATTTGTAAAGTATGACTTATGTCAAGATATAAGGTTAAGACAGGCCAGTAGGAATAAAAGATTAAACAAAGGGGAAGAAGTTGGATATGGCTGGGGTATACTGTGATGTATTAAAGCATTCACTAGAGGTTAGTACAGGAACATAGTTTTTTTAGATAAGCTTTAAGTGATGGCTTAAAGTTGTTAGTGGATGAGATTCAGAGAATGGAGTTAGGGAGTTCCATAAATGAGATATATAGCTGGAAAATAAAGATTCTCATGCAGTGTTGGAGTTGGAGACAGTGAGTAAGTTCTTACTGCTATTTATTTATTTATTTCAATTTGATGACCAGGAAAGTCCACTGGGCCGAGAAGAGCCTGTTTTCGGTGGAGGCCTGGGAAGAAAAGCTCCAAATATAGAAATTGTACAGAAGTTACAATTTGTTCATAGGTTCATAGTTTAGTACTAAGCTAACTGCCCTTGCGAGCCATTTTAAGCTTAGCCAATTATCCCTTGTGAGACTCAAACCCTGCACCTTGTGTTTGTAAGGCAAACACCTTAAAAATTAGGCCACCCTCCCAACCCTGTAAGGTAAACAAATTATAGAGAAATATACAGTAAGTTAGATACAGAACTTATAATCAAGTGCATATATAGTCATTGTACATATAACCATTGCACATAGTTATTGAGAAATATACAGTAAGATACATGTAAGGCATACAGTTATTGTACACTGAAATAAAAGGTAAAAAGGTACTTAATTTCCTTGAGACCGATTGTAGATCAGTAGTAGGGAGAATCCTGTCCCAAGTGTGGGAGGGATCATCCCTGGTCATATTGTATCAGAAAACTGGAGAGTACAGAGACAGAGGGTTAAAGGGGAGGTTAAGTTGGGGGTGTGAAATGGGCATTCCCATTTAGAGGATAGATGAGAGAACAGGGGAGACCTGAAGCTGTTATGGTTAGATAGGTTGCATGGAGGGGGGGGGGGTGAGTTCCACTGTTTAGCTATGGAGTAGGATAGTAGTAATTGGCCAGGAGGATGTGAGGGGTTGTGGACTTGCAGGAGATTTTGGTTTTTGGATCGGAGTGAACGGTTAGGTATATATGGTTTTAAGGATGTAGCGAGAGAAGGGCAGTTAGTAGGTTTGAAGATTTGCTTGTGGGCAGTGGTGAGTTGTAGATATTTCACGTAGTTGGGTCAGGAGGCCGATAGTTTTGTGATACAATCTGTGAAGAAAGAGTTGAATTGGGTGGCTGTTTCGATGTCTGTAAGGCTGGGGTTTGGACAATGGCTTTCATTATTACCAGGGTGGAGAATGGAAGAGATTAAGTCCCAGAATTTTTTTAGGATTTGATGAGTGCTTAGATTGAAGTTTGCAGAAGTAGTCTTTGCAGTCTTTTGTTATTAGTTTTTTATTTGGAGTTCCGAAGCTGTTTAAATTTTAGGTGGGAGGTGGTGGTTTTATCTTTTTGATAGTGCTTCCATTTTTGTCTCTCTGGTGCATTGCTAGATTAGTCTCTTTTGTTAACCAGTGGCACGGGTTGGTGTTGATAAGTTTAGTTTGCAGGTGGGCTAGCTGGTTTAGAAGGTTTAAGAATGTTTGATTGAAATGGGATACGGCTTAGTCTAGAGGAAGTGTTTTTAGAGGGGTCCAATCTGTGCGAGAGGAAGTGGTCTGCTGTAACTGTAAGGAAGAATGAGATTTTGTAGTGCAGGGATTCTGGTTGGTTGTGTTACGATTTTGTGAGTTGGTTATAAAGATTAATGCTGGAACTTGTAATGTTACTTAGAGATATATAAAAATCATAAGCTTCTTTATAATAAGATTTATAACTGGCAAACTGTACAACAGACTTTCATGTAGACCACTTGTGATTATATAAGGTGATAGACCACTCAAGTGGAACTCTCTCTCAGAATACAATATGTATATATACATATTTTATACACACACACGTACGTGTGTGTGTGTGTGTGTGTGTGTGTGTGTGTATGTATATATATATATATATATATATATATATATATATATATATATATACACACACATATATACATTATATATATATATATATATATATATATATATATATATATATATAATTCTACTTCAGAAGACTGACAAATCAAAAGACTGAAAATTTAAAATACTGAATGATGGAATTTGCCCCTTCTCTGCTGTTGTGCAATCTTGGAGTTAGTATAAATAGTTAGCAGGGTGTGTGTGTGCCCCCCCCCACATTAGGGGTGCAGGGGGGCTTGTCCCCTACATTACAAATGTGTTGAATATTTTGAATTTTCTGACTTTTGGTTTGTTAGTCTTCTGAAGACCCATATATTTATGTATATGGAATACCTTTACATCATCGAACATTCAAATGTTCAACACTGATATGATCGTGACCATATCAAACATTTAAATGTTCGACAAT
>NC_056747.1:553641977-553664477 GCF_019279795.1 Protopterus annectens | reverse complement strand
TGCCATCCAGCTTACTGGACTGTAGTGCAGAGAAGGAGATCCTGTCACTGCTGTATTGGACTGGTCTTAGCAGATGTGTCATTTAATGAAGGAAAGCCCTCTGTAAAGGTGCATTTATCTGGTCTGAACGAGTGGTACTGGGAAAAAAACATCAAAACTATCATCCACCGCAACAATTGGTAAAGACGCTACAAAATGAACAATGCCACTAATATGTATAGAACAACCAAAGAATGAAAATAGGTACATTTACAAAATAGTTTTCAACACAGAAGCAAGTACATGTCACATTTTCCAGGATTTATCAATCCCAATCACAACAATTAATTTTACTATTCAAATTAAACAAATGCCAAGCACTAAAGGTGACATAAAATTTAATGCAATTACTGTCATACCTCTCAACCTCTTGGAGCAAGAAATCTGGACAAAAACATAAATAAAAGTGGGACAAAGGCCCAAAAATAGGGATACTCTTTAAATACTGTTCTTACAAACATAGAAAGTTGACAGAATAACAGGTTTTGCATTAGCATGAATTTTCTGAAGTGTAGGAAGTCTGAAAAGCAAATTTCTGTCATTACTTTCTAACTTCACTCTTTAATGGTTCGACACTAATTTGCCAAAAAAAGCACAATTTTATGAAAAAATAGACCAAAGATATGAGCCAAAAATCTGTACAATTGAGAGGTACGGTCAGTCTCTGGGTTACTTCATCAAGTCATAGTTAGAAGTGGGTTACAGGGGAAATGCCCCTGGGAGATAGACAGAGCTTAACATATTGCCAATTGAAGTCAGACAGATGGTTCTCATGTAAACAAAATCACTTGATAAAGTTTGTTTCTGTCAGAAGTAGAGAGTAGAGTTAAACTACATGGTGTATTCTCTCATTCAGGGTGGTGTAACCTCAAAGTAAAACTATGCAATTATGCCATGTATGCAGGGGGCATAGCTCTCCATACAGGGTGTAGTACGTGCTTTTCCCATGTAAAAGCAAAACAAACAAAAAAAGATCTATTTTCAACTCTCCTTTTTGTGACTGCCTATGTCATATTTATATGTACAAAGTAGTATAATATCATATTAATGCACTACAACCCAGACAATCATGGCTTAAGCAAATTAAATAAAATCTGTGCAGAGGTTGTGCAGCCCAAGGGATAAGCATACAGACATATGGGTAGCTAAAATGCTATCGCTTAATGGAAGGAAAGCCTTTCTCAGCTGTCTTCATTTTTGTTACCACGCAATGTTACCCTGTCCTATAGTAGAAGAGGCAGCCCATTGTGAACAGATCAGCATAAATGATCAGGCCTTTCCTTAACTGCTACACAAAGATAAAGGTTCTCATTACATACACATATACAGTTTCTTTCATACTGCTAGCTGTAGTGCATTTTTTGTAAATGAAATTAAATATTCTAAGATTATACAGTAAATACTAATAACATAATTTAATCAATCTCTTGCCTTTCCATCTACCAAAAAATATGTGGTATGAAGGTCTAGCCTATACACTGCCATTTTGTTTATAATAAACCTTTCCCCATTAACATACTTCATAATAACGATTTTGAGAACTACTGAAGGGGAAACAAGTTCCACTGAAACACAATCTTAGCATCATAGAACCACAGTTTGCTTCTGAAAAAAACATTCCCCCAATTTACCCAGTTCATCTTTTGTGCAAAGAAAAGTGTGACACACATTTAAGTCATCTCCTTACCAAAAATAGAATTAAATGTAAATTTGCAACAGTACAGACTTCCTGCAGTTACCAGGAAAAAACACTCAGATCTAGATAACTGTATAATTTATTTCTATCTTAAGGGCAAATGTCTACAAAGATATTGAAAGAAAAGCTTTTGTGGTATTAGAAGGCTCAATCATTTATCTGAATTAACATTCCACTCTAGATGAGGTAATTAATTAAGCAAAGTAAAACAATCTCTGGTACTTTGTACTGACAATTAACAAGCTTAAATCTGCCATTGTTAATTTAGAGCACTGGGGACTGAAAATGTAAATTGCTTAACATTACCTTCAAGTCTTTTATCTCTATGCAAGCAATTTTCAGTACTTCTTACACAGCTGAGACTATGCTTATAATAAACATTAGGGGAAGTACAAAAGACAGGGAAAGACATTTTACCCTTCATTGTAAAATAAAAAATGAATCATTTCTAAGAGGTCTGAACCTCTGCTATGTCTTTATGCTGCAATGCATAGAACTGTAATTTGCAAAAAAAAAAAAAAATCTACCAGTCTTAAAATTATTAACGGTTACTTTGCCAACATATTCGAAAATGCATTCTACACAAAAGCAAACCTTGGGGAAGCGATGTATGCAAGTGAACATTTGCAGACCTTGTCAGGTGTAGTTGGACCTGCCCTCCTTTGTTAAGATCAAGATTTATCAGGAAGTCCATCCAGATGTTGCCCATCTTAAGTACAGGGAAAGAACATTAGTTATGTGCTAAGGTAATAATATTGATACAAACATGGTATTTATGCAATATTTATGGGAATAAATGTAGGACGATAATGCTGAAAGACTCAATTGCTTGACATACTTCTTTTGTGTCTGTTGGCTTTTCAATGTTGTATACTCATGGGATTGTTTAGAAAATTCTCCAGAATACCAGTACATCACCCTGACGCTTAACCTCCTATGGAATGTTAGATGGTTTTGGTTGCTGCAGTCTGGGTGTAATGAGACATTAACGGGTTTTGAAGTTCTACTCATTAATAAATTATGGCCTGGCACACACTGTAGTAAAGGTCAACCATCAAACAAAGATATTTCTGATGCATTATATCCTGCTTTCTTGTGGCATTAGGAAAAATCACTCTCTTTTGTACAGGAAATTCAAGTTGGACAAAACTGTCAGAGCATTACAGTAACCGGTGCCTATGCTGTCCTTTACATAGAGTTCATACTTACAATTTTTATGTAGTGGAAGAATAAGGGATGACTTAGTCATTTAAATAGCTAAGGCAAACAGCAGTTGCCACCACATATTACAGATTAGCATTTATTCCAGGCAGAAGCCAATAACACACTGGCAAATAGAATTGTACCGACGATAGAAGTTTCATGCATCATGATTCTCAATATGCACTATACATAGTCATCACTTAGTGTATAAGTAGCATTGTAAATGCAAATCATAATATTTATTAAGTAATAAATGCTACAATGAATCATAATTTCATGAATATTTTGAACAAGTGTGACTCAAAACTGGACTTGAGATTTGGTGAACAGCAACAAGTGTGGTGGGAGTGGCCTCAGCCTTGCACTTACCTTTGCAACTACTCAGAGATAATGAATAAACATATCCTGTAATGAAGATATACTCAGCTGTTGAGTCTTGTGTAAAGGGCTAACTATAACCATGAGTGGAGGTGAGGCTAGAATCAATATGGAATAAATCTGAAGCGGGGGTCTCTATGTACAGCACTCAGTAAGAACCTAGGCATGGTCTTGTTTGTTTACCAGGACACATTACATGGGTATTTGCCTTAGTTCAGCATTCAGAACATATACAAAGAAACTTATAAAATATTTGCCAATTTCAATCTAAAAATAATAAAGCACTTTAAATATTACTTTGTTTTACTAGCACAGTAGACCAAGGGAAAGCAGAGCTTGGCTGTCCAGTTTGATTTTTGGACAGGGTGAAATCTGTTTAGAATCTGCATACCCTCACTTTATTTGCATGGATTTTAGACAGGTAATCTTACTTCCTTCCACATCTCAAAGACATTTTGTAGGTGAAATGGCAATCTCCTGAACTGCCTGTAGGTGTGCGTGCCATGAATGTATGAGTGTGTGTGTGTGTGTGTGTGTGTGTGTGTGTGTGTGTGTGTGTGTGTGTGTGTGTGTGTGTGTGTGTGTGTCTCAGGCTTGCATCCTATTCAGGACTCCTTTTTCTTCTTTGTCCCCAGAGAGTGTTGGAATAGGCTCAAGCACCCCAACAAACCCTGAATCACCTGAGTCAGTAATGGAGAATGATTGCTATTAACATATGTGTGCATATATGTATGTATGTATTAATTTGCATCTTTTCTCATCTGCTCTTGGCTGACTATCTGGCCCCGCCATGCAGCGACTCCTTCATACTCCCTTCTTCCTCAGCATTCTGCATCAATGGAGGAGAACAGCGACAGCTGAGCATGACAGCCATCATCCAGCAGGGAATAGGGAGATTTTTTTCCCTAATTCTAACCCTCTACCACAGTATGAAATGCATGTTCTCCACATGATGCTGGTCCTGTGACCCATGAGCATTTCTTCATATGCACCTATCCCTTGCTAGAGTGATTGCTGATTGATGAGTGCATACTCATTAATCTTTGGTATAGCCTGCCATACAAATGCTCCTTCCCAGGAAATTATTAGTTCAGTGGCCAGGATACCTTCCTCCCCTCAGGATATGCGAGTTGTCATCAGAGGCATACTCCCAAATTCCACAACTGGTTGAGATAGAGTCTGGGTCACTAATCATTCCTGCATATTCTGGGTCACATTTAGGGCTTTATTCCTCTAAAGCATGTCTCTGTCTGCTTTTAAATATTATGCTGAGTTATTTCAGAATAAGAAATTTGAATAAACTTTTTTATGTGAAGATTTGTAATTCAACCAAATAGGCCTTTATGATTATACTATCAGAAGGATTTCATCACTTAACCCTTCTGAGAATAACTTGAACTTAAACTTAAAGGATATATGAAGATCTTTTAAAATATTAATTTATCAGGACCAAGAAATGATAGTCTAGGTAAGACATGTGAGGATTATCTTATAAAGCTGAGGATTAATGGATATGTTGATTCTGTTTTGATTTCTGAGGGGAAATATATAATTTAATACTTCAGTTTTATTTAGGGTATATACTCCAATGATAGAAGGAAACATACTATAAAATAATATTAGTTAAATGAGTGAAACAGGCAAACAAAACACACACACACACACACACACACACACACACACACACACACACACACACACACACACACACACACACACACAAAGCCCTCTGCCTTAGGCGCTGTTAGAATCACAGAAGTAAAAGGATATTATTAGCCCTCATTTATTGTTTATGACTCAAACCAGAAGGCAGGGTGGCGGTCAGCACTGTCTCTTCACTCCATGTGGGGTCAGCACTGTCTCGGCATGCCATGTGGGGGTCAGGACTGTCTCTGCATGCCATGTGGGTTCAGCACTGTCTTTGCACTCCATGTGGGGTCAGCACTGTCTCTTCACTCCATGTGGGGGTCAGCACTGTCTCTGCACTCCATGTGGGGTCAGCACTGTCTCTGCACTCCATGTGGGGTCAGCACTGTGTCTGTCCTCCATGTGGGGTCAGCACTGTCTTTGCACTCCATGTGGGGTCAGCACTGTCTCTGCACTCCATGTGGGGGTCAGCACTGTCTCTGCACTCCATGTGGGGGTCAGCATTGTCTTTGCACTCCATGTGGGGTTAGCACTGTCTCTGCACTCCATGTGGGGGTAAGCACTGTGTCTGCACTCCATGTCTGCATGGCATGGGAACTAATCCTTCATGCAGTGACAGCCCACCACAGGACATATGTACTTGTTTACATATGACATGCACACTTGAAGCCATTAAGAGGGCCACCAGCTTGTTTATGACATATTACTGGGATGTGTGAGGAATACCAACACCACATATGGAGGTCCTGGGTTTCAGTATTTAGAATTTGACTTTGATCACAATTCTAAGGGTTTCCTAGCTGAAAGGGTAACATTCTAATAAAAAAAACTTAACACCTATTTGTCCAGAGGCTTTTGTTGGTCCAGTGGCAGTAACACCTGCATGATATGCTGGAGATATTGGGTTCAGGTCCTAAATGAGAGCTAATATTATCTTTTCAATTTTGTGATTATAACAGTGCTAAGGCAGAGGTCTTGATATTTGTGTGTTTGGAATTTGACATCAGGCAAAATGGTCATATAAGTGATGACATATCTGCATTTAGACAATACTCCATGGCCTACTAGTATCTGAACAGCAACAAACCATAACAGTGGTTTCAAAACACTGAAGCCATTTTGCCAGTTTAATAGCAGTTGTGCTATACTTCATTATATGTAGAAACAGCCTTGGCTTTTCACTGTGTACTTTGGTCATCCCTCCCAATTTTCACTGATTTTTATGAGCCCCTGGCTAAAATCTGTAATTTTTCAGGACACTCAATAACTTATAACATTCTTTAAAGTTATACGTTTTTGCATTAGAAAATACATTTCATTAAGGTCACCTTATTCTGTCAAATTTTAAAGATCAATATTTGTAATATTTTAAAAACTGTCCCTGATTTTGGACCTTTGACTCTAATTATTTTTGTTTCTGTCCTTGATTCTATGGATAAGAGGTTGACAGCCATGACATAGCTGAACTGGCAAACTTCTATGTGTAAATGTGCAGGCCGTGTGTGTGTGTGTGTGTGTGTGTGTGTGTGTGTGTGTGTGTGTGTGTGTGTGTGTGTGTGTGTCTGTGTGTGTGTGTACAGAGACATAGCTGGCTCATCTAGCACCCTCTGCCAGTCATTGAACTAGCACTCCTTTACTCATATTGAAGAGCAAAAAAAGGAATAAATAAATAAATACATTTAAGTAAGTAAAAAATAAAAGAAAAGAAAAAAGGAAACACTAACATTCCAACAAACAGCTCATGGCAGTCTGAAGCACATGGCCCCTCACATGCATGCCTCCTCTTAACCAGCAACAGCACAAACAAGTTGCTTTCTGTATTAGCATTTCAGAAATGCTGGTAAGATTGAATGGAGGAACAGCACTCAGACTGTGCCTATAACATGCTGTGTCCAAGGCAAATGCTCAGTTTGTTCCACCCTTGCTATGCTAGTATGTGTGTATTTGTGTGTGTGTGTGGTTTGTGTTTTCTGATGTTGACTGGCATCCTGACACTAACTGACATCCTATCCAGGTCCAGTTTCACTGACTTGTGTTTACTCAATGCTGGGATGAACTCAGTCTCCTTGTAAAGTGAACTGCATAAAGTGGATAATAAGAGAATGAATGGATGAATAACAACCTTTTTGTACAGTCTAGATAAACAAATCTGCTATTCTGTCTTGTAAAGTTCTTAAACAAATCTCCATTTTGTGGAGTACATAATTCGCTGCATCCTCTCTAACAGCAGCACAAGTGTGGGTGTGCTAGATTTAGCCATTATTTAAAAGCCTCCTAGTGATGTCCAACAGAGAGACAGAGACTGCATTTGCCTTGAAGCATATTTATGTAAGAGAAAACAGACTGACTCCATGGAAGGAATGCTGAAATATATATATATATATATATATATATACATATACCTATATATATATATATATATATATATATATATATATATATATATATATATATACATGGAAAAAACTAACAGATACAGATGCAAATTCTGTTTCATTGTATGTTGGAGTCCATGGTTTGTCTTAATATTCACACATACATTCATTTTTCAATCATTCTTGTTCCAAATATTCATTCTCTTAACCGTGTTGTCTTTGGTGAAGCTGTGAGATGCTCTAAACTATTATCTCAGCATCAGAAAATATACTTCATCATGCGGTTACTACCACTCTTCTGTCAAGAACTGATTCTTGAATTCAACTGCTTACTGACTTCCTTACTGGAAGACTTTCTTGGTATGTTATAGCTTTCATGCAGATTCTTTCTGTTATCACTTTATGATCACCCCAGCTAAATGCAAACCATCTAAAAGAGTTTAATAATTAAAATAGCTGAAATGCAAGATATCCCTTTATTCCATCTCTCACTTCCCTGCATTACTGCTGCACTGTTTGTCCCTATTATCTTATAGAAGGAGAAAAAATTATTTCAGCTCAAGGCAAATACAAATGCATTAAAATAACATATGTTTACTTCAACATACATATCTGAAAGGTAAGTAATTTGACATAGTATTTATTTTGTTCATAAAGGAGTGTAAAATTAACTTTAATAAATATGAACAAATTAAATCTACTTTTAATTTTACATCTTTCCGACTGGGTGTCCTGTCATACTAATAGGCTCTACAGTAAGAGAAAGGTATCACCATACTTATACTGTACTCATTTTAATTACTTTACCAGCATCACACACCCAGATACATGCAAACATAGACACACACACACACACACACACACACACACACACACACACACACACACACACACACACTGGTCAACAGTTAATTGATGCCTCACAGCACTGGTCTTACCAGTTTATTTTTGGACTGAGATGTCTTCTATGTGAACTATATGTCCTCTCTGTGACTGACTATGTTTCCTCTGGTTACTTTTATTTCCTCCCACATCCCAGAGGTATGTCAAAGCAAAGTAGTGATGGCCTATAAGTGTACATGCCATATGTAAGTGAGTATATGTGTCCTGTGGTGGTCTATCACCACATGAAGGATTAGTTCCTATGCCTTGCAAACATGGAGTACAGGGAATGTGCTCACCCTCGCCTCCCATGACACTAAAATGGATTAAGTGGATAATTGGAACGAATGAATGAATAAATGAATAATTGTAAGTATATATATATATATATATATATATATATATATATATATATATACATACATACACACACACACACACACACACACACACACACGTGTGTGTGAGTAATAAATGTAACACTTTATCTTTTAACTGCTAAATGTGAACAAACACCCTTTCACTCCTTATACCTCCTTACTCTCCATTTTCGGTTTACTATCAAAAGTGCGAACGGCACTACGTCGACTGTCATATACTCGAACATGGAAGGTCGGAATCGGTAATGTCGAAGACAAAATAATCAATCTAGGAATGGTTTTAACATGGGTCGAGGTAGGGGAGATGTTTGTAGTTCGGAATAATACTGAACACCTACCTCGACCCATGTTAAACCATTCCTAGATTGATTATTTTGCCTTCGACATTACCGATTACGACCTTCCATGTTCGAGTATATGACAGTCGATGTAGTGCCATTCGCACTTTTGATAGTAAACCCCATTTTCACTTACCTCTTTACTGCTGTTTAATTCTCTTCTATGCCTTTCTCTCTAAATATATCATAAGCCTGTTTTTCTCACATTTCATATTGCAATTCCTGTTTGTTTTAAGCTAACTTAACTTTAATTTCTCTACAAACTCCCTGAAATTTCTCAAAATATTAAATGACTGTTATATACCTTGAACCAATTTTTAACCAATGTTTTTTATATTATGTCAAATTTGTTATAATCATTTAAATTGCAGATGTTTTTGTTTTATTTCTGAAGAGTGCATAATTATCTTTCTTAAAATGTTTTGTATTAATTTGGAGCTTTTTTCCCTGGGTCTCCACTGATAATGGACTTCTACCCAATTGAACTTTCCCAGTAATCAAATGTCAATAAATAAATAAACAAATAAATTCATCATTTTTAGGAATAAATGACATTTTAATAGATGCAAATTTCCCATACAAGTAATGCAGGAATCAAACTTATATAATAAAGCTCACTTTCAACACACTGCTTTAATCCACTAAATTATTTACCATCAGACATGCCTTCTTTGTGTCACAGAATTCAGCATTTTAGCTAACTTGTAAAAATCTGTCCTCTCTCTTTGTCAAGTGTACATAGTTAGATTATGCATCAATGTAAACATTCCATTCTGCTGTACTCCTATGGATTTAGTACATCTGTGACAAAATGGTTCCCTGTAACAAGTACACCGTAGCATTTATTTTGGGACTTCTTAGTATAAAATTAGTATAATATGATAAATGCATTTAAGATGATCAGGCAGAAGTGTATACATATATGGATGGCTTAGGAATATTGAATCATTACATAGTTTACTCGGTATCACGCAACCAGCTATGGAGGTTACGAGATTCAAACTCTGGGTAGTAAGATTTGACCCACTTACAGATTAGTATCTTAACTACTGGGTTATACAGTCAGTCATTTTTTATGTAAATCAGTCTGTCTTCAAAACTAAATAAAATATTCTGACCAAGCAACTTCAGTTTAGAGGAGGATATCAACTATTCATTTGTTTCTTCTAACATCTGAATTAAACAAATGCACACAGGCAGATATGAAGACAGATTATGGCTGGTGTTCATATTAAATGGCAATGCAGGGCCTGTCTCCCCACAGCAATGAGATAAATTGTGCTGCATTGCCACTTACTGTTTCACAGTTCTTTGATAAAAGGCCATTTACTCTTTACTAATACCCACATGCATACTGTACCTCTTTGTCAAGGATTGATCTGTTTTGCCCTTCTTAATAACAGGGCTACTGTATGTGGGTGGGCACTGGGCACAATGTAAAAGGTCTTGTGACTCAACTGCCTTGCATTTCCAGTGATCGTATGAATTGCTCCACAGTGCTGTTGGAGTATCTGCCTAGTGAGTACCTAGCATCTGTGCTTCAATACTGTGCAGTTACTAAGATGACCACACAAAGACACTGTGTTTCTGTCTAAGGCCCCTCAACACACGGTGCTTCTCACAACAGTTACTCACAGACAAACACAGTGACACACTGGCAGACATACATCCATCTTCATTGATGCACCTTACGCCTTACCTAAATCAGCTATCTGTGCAGGGTGAAGCATCTTTGGTTCATCCTGTGCAGACTCACACCACTGAGGAACAGATGTGCACTGCAAGAATGCTGTGCACACTTATGCATTTTAATTTTTACTCAGTCCATCACTTGCATGGTTTAGGCATCTAACAATCCCATACCTCACAAGTCTTGTATCTGGTCAGTGTGCTGGGATGGTCATCTACACCCACCCACAGACTGGTACATTAGCATGTGGCACTTCAAACTTCACTGTCTGCAGCAGACACTAATGGCTCTAGGAAACAAATGTCTAGGCAACAAAGGTGGTCTATACAATGAAGCAGTCATGTGACGTATGCAAGACAACTTGTGCTTGCCTCAAGTACTTTGCAGCTGATGATTAATACCAGAGTAAATCAATATATGAGCAAACAGGTCTGTGTAACTGACTCCCGAAAAGTAGCAGAGTACACACTAGAGAAGTTTAGACAGGCTTTCACTTTAAGCAAAGGAAAATCAAAATGTTGTTTTCCATGGGTGGCCCAATTAATTATTACAAATTTAACTATTTTGCTTGCAAAAATAAATGAATGACTTTAAATCTGGCTCGCGTGATACAAATTTATTTAATCATACTGGCTTGACAAGTAAATTAATAGTTAAGTCTTTGGATCCAGCGCCACCCATAAACCAGTATGGACGAATCATAGTAGTATAAATTAATTATAGTGTTAAATAATATGTTAAACAATACTGGCAGCCTAAGTGGGTATCCAGTATGTTTTAATATTCAGTAGTCTTAATGAAATATAACAGTATCAGCTCCCAAAGTAAAAGCCCACACCCATAATCCCACTTTTACTAAAAGCAAAGCAGCAAAATGCAATATTATGATGACACATCTGTTACTGGTGCAAATGCACTTATATGGTTTTATTAATTTTTATTTTAATAAACTAAATTTATATTTTGTTCTACTCTGCTCTGTCAGCTATTTTTTTTGTTTTGTTTAATGTTTGATTTTTGTGTGTTGTTGAAACAGCTTCATCCATTCTGCTTGGTTTGTTACATAGCATTACACACATTATATTTGCTTATTTGAAAGCAGGTTACTAAGAGCATCACACAGCGATTTTTATCCACTCTCCCCACTGACCAATGAGTAGATGTAAGACGGAAAGCAGCAGATTCCGTCTACAGTTTAAAACGGAATCATCAACAAAATGAAATAGTAAAAACAAACTGAAATGGAACAATTGGAGTGAACAAATGATGATGAAGAGGAACGACTAAAGATAAACTAATAAAAGAGAAGCAAAATGGAACCCAAGAGACATTCAAATACTCCTCCATGACAGAGGTAAAATATAACAAAATATTGGGTCAGTAATGACTGGCAAACTGTAGAAAACAAAATTAAGAACTGACAGCCAGTATCAGGGTACAAGAACTTCTGCTAGAAAAATACTTTTAGACAATAGCATAATTTCTATACATGACAAACGGCAACCATTCAGCCTTACTTATCACCCTAATTATTTTTCTCCAACACACTATTCCAGTCTCCACCATAACCACAGCTTGTAATAGCACCCATTACAAAAAATGCATTTCTTATAATGCATACATAAACTGAATGGCTGTAAAGAGCATTAATCACTAATGTAGATTTCATTGAGTGCTTGTGAGAACTTTTTGATGGTCCTCCTAATGTAGAAAGCCATAGGCATATATGAGAGAGAGAGAGAGTGAGAGACAGAGAGATACAGATAGACAAAGTCATGCTGCAATTATAGTTACAGTGTTGTTTGATCCTCAAAGGACCTAATATGAGTTAAAATAAGAACAAACTTTCAGCTATAAATCTGCAGTAATTGCAGAAACAACAGGGAAAAGTCTGTGTAATGTAGTAGGATGACCAAAGCCCATGCATCCTTTTCTAGAAAAGATTTCAGATAGCACTTTTATAAAAATCAGACATGATCCTACTTCATCTGCTGAATCAGCATGACCTTTAATGATTTTCACCTCTCTCTACTAATTCTCTTAATATTATTGGCTTCCCTGTAATTACATCTTAATCAGAGGTTAATGCTGTTTACAGACATTCACTAAAACGTGTGTGAATGATGTGGAGGAATTTTTTCTTTTGGTTTTGGCAGAGATGGAAAAGGCATAAAATGCAAACGAGAACTGAAATGATTCCAGGATGTGATGGAATGCAACAGAAAATTATATGTAACATCCAATGAAGGGTCAAGAGGAAGGGAGTATAAAGCTGCATATACCCCCTCGTCCTCTACAAACAGTTAATGGAGTACAAAATCGAGCAATAAGAGAGAAGTTGAAGGAAAATGATGGTAGAAACCAAAGCATGGATACAAAGGAATCATCATGGATCTGGTGACAAGAAAAATCTGGTGATACAAGGGATATGTTAGTACAAAAGATATGAAGATATGAGGGATCTGGTGATATGAAAAAAGAAGAGATGACCGATAGGTAATAATGCATCTACTGACAACTACCATAAATGAACTCTGAAAAGTGGCAGAACAGTAATGCTGTACTGAACAGCCGTGGCTGTAATGCCACAGAAGGTACTTCTGTAAAAGCAAACATTTGAGGCAATATTTTGGTCATGTGTTACAAATGATTTGCAGAAACAAGCACTTTTTCCTTCTGGTTAATAACTGGCTACAATAAACTGCCTGTATATGTTGTATTCAACCATTTCAGTTTAGCCTAGGTGATAAAGGTTAAGACAGGGAAAGCATCTGTCTGGTTTGCTACGAATTACAAACAGCAGGGGCACTACGTATTGTCCCTTCCATGTATTATAACCAAAACCAAAGGATAACACTGAGAAGGCCATATGGGAGTGGGCTTCCTATGATTCAGACAGAAATCATGGATTTTTCAAAGGCAGTGTTTGCTGTTTTAAACTTACAAACATTTGTTAGTGGATACATGAAAAAAGAGAGATTATAAGAATATGTTGTTATAAAGAGGAACATGGAATAACACCTGATGGGGGTGGACAAAGATGAAAGAGAAAGGTAAAATGTGCACTGACTGCAGGTGCATATAAGGAATTAGTCAAAATTATTAGAAAAAGTCACTGAAAGTTACCAGACCTCTGCTTAACCAATAGATAGGACAT
This sequence comes from Protopterus annectens, assembly GCF_019279795.1. Classification (NCBI taxonomy): domain Eukaryota; kingdom Metazoa; phylum Chordata; order Ceratodontiformes; family Protopteridae; genus Protopterus; species Protopterus annectens. The sequence continues at coordinate 553,650,692 of NC_056747.1, read as the reverse complement.
TGAATCCAATGTTCTGTCCAGATCAATGAAAACTGTACTTATCGTAAGGAAAACTCAAAGAAGGCTGAGATGATTGCATAAGTAAGGACAAGAAAATTGATTGGTCTGTCTGGTTATTGCAAATCACAAGAGACAGCAAAACCTGTAACCCTTAAAACAGAAACATGGTGAACATATGGGAAGGCCAAAGGCTATTAATCACACTAAGCCCAGTCTCTGAAGTTCCACAACCACAATAATAAAACGTCATAGTGCTGCATATGTTTGCAGCAGATCTCACAAAGTCAAAGAAAAACAAACAAAAAAAAAATAAACAATAATACTTTGGTTTAACAAATGGAATAATCCAAACAAAATGTTCAGCAATATATTCCACCCTAAATGTCTTCATGCACACACAAGTAGTATGAAGTATCATGCAAACAATTCCTATACAGAAACTTACAACTGGAAATTACATACAATCCTCTGGCACTAAAAAAAGATGGAAAAGGCACTTGTCTAGCATCTGCCCTTCTAACAAACAGTTACTGGCATGGAACAAGGTACTTTTTTCAGGGATATTATGAATTCTATACCACCAGCTGGCTAGAGAAAGCCTTCCTATGTTCTGAAGAAAGCTATCGTATACCACAAGTAATTGAACTGTGGACACTGAATTTGTGGGCTTACATATCCACAAAGTGTAAAGATACCACACAGAGTCTATTGAATGTAAGAGACAGACAATGAGATTGTGCATCTCCTGGAAGGTTCATTATTTCACTATCTTTGTAGACAGTTACTGCACTTGCAAAATGTGTATTTTTTCACATAAATTTTGGAGTAAACAAATTAAAAACTTATATTTCTGATTTTAAACCTGTTTTAGCTGAGAAAGTATATTACCTGTTAAGGCAGCATAGGTGTGGTAAATTAACTGAAAAAACACTGACAGTTTATTATACTGATTTATACATAATACATGCTCTCATTTTAGTCTAATCAGTTGCAGCAACCAATAAATGCAACTATTTCACACATAAATAAAGATAATGTGTAAAATGGATAGCTAAGTCATTTTTATAAAGTATGGTACTATGAACAAACATTAGACAAAAGTGTGACATAAAGGTTAGCATTGCTTCTTCATTGAGTTTAGTCTCAAGGTTTGGTGCCTTACTCGGGTAACACCTGTGCAGACTTTGCATATTCTCCCTCTGCCCACGTGTTTTCACTGTGGTTAATTTTCCTCCCACAACCCAAAGACATGTCAGTTGGTAAAAGAAGAAGCCTCACATTTCCCTTAAGTATGTAAGCAGTTTGTGTATGGGTATGTTTGTGTGTGTCTGTCTGTCCGCATGGTTTATGTGTGCATCTGTGTGGTCTGTAATGGAACGCCATCTCATCCAGTACTATTTCTCGGCCTTATGCTCACTCAGTGCTGAGGCAGTTTCTGGCTTTGCTTAGTTTCATGATAGGATAAAGTGGATTTTACAGTCTGTATGGACAAAGTACTGGCTTGTCTGTAGTACAGATACAATTGGCATAATGGTTATGGCCTTCAGTTGCCAAGTAAAAGGTACAGGACTTGATGTTGGCCTTTGGCACATACCTGTGTGGAGTTTGTATGTTTTCCTCACTATTTGTGGAGTTCTTCCCACATTACAAAAAACATGCAGGGTGCTTCCACTTCAAACTCAGCTGCTCTACAGTTGTGGGCAGAAAGACAGACTCTAGGTGGTGCCTATGTAGACCATCCACTTTGAGCATTAACTCTGGTGTGCAGTATTCTCCTAGACTGGAGAATACAGACCACAGACTGAGTGCATTGTCAGGGCAAGTCACTTAATGGTATAACAATTGTATCTTGGTGAACTGGGCATGTTGATTAATATTGTCAAAAAAATAGGCTTGGGTACCTGATGGTGATTAGTGGATTGACCTCTGCCAGGGACACATGATAATGGACTAGTTGTCTATATAGACTAGTGTGTGCCTTCTATAAAGCCCAGCAGTCCTGGGCAAATTAGCTACTGGCTGGTGGTTGTCCAGTTGCCCAGACTGGAACAGCTCTCTAGGGAGAAAGCTGGACATAAAAATAATCAACATGTCAAACATGAACTAAGGATTGCTTCTCCAAATATAGGTCCTCTGAGAGGATGGAGCTTTGAAGTGGAAGATATGATGGTAAGGAGGAGATTGGACAGACCATGTATCCATGAGGCAAGGTGGAAGGCAGTGCAGCAAAGCTGCTTGGTTTTGGATCCAGGATCTACTAGTAAGATGGAGGTGTGGGGATTGTAATTAGGGAAAGTCTTTTAAAGACAATGAGGATTTTCATAGAATTAGTGATAGAGACAAACTCATGGCAATCAGATTGCACTGTGAAATTCGGGTCTTCACAGTCATCATCTTCTTTCGGCTGCTCCCGTTAGGGGTCGCCACAGTGGATCACCTGTTTCCATTTCTTCCTGTCCTCTGCATCATGCTCTGTCACACCAACCACCTTCATGTCCTCTCCCACCACATCCATAAACCTTATCTTAGGCCTTCCTCTTTTCCTGTTACCTGGTAGCTTCATCCTTAGCATCTTTTTCCCAATATACTCAGGGTCTAAGGTCAACAGTGACTAGGCTGAAGATATGGAAGTTGACTGGAGCAAAATTACAAGAGTTCATTGAAATGTTCACTGCTCGAACGCCTCAAGAAGAATAGGAAATAAGGCTGGAGAAAAAGAATATCAGCATCTCAAAGCAGCATGCGTCTGGACTACAGAACAAGTATGCAGCTGAGTAAGATATGGAAATAACTTACATAAGGAATGTTGCTTGTGTTATGCAGAAGTGCAGGAAGATAAAAAAAGAAGGAAGGATTACATTAAAAAGTGGGAGATAGAAAAAATAGACCCAGCTAAGAAGGAATACTGGTTTGGTTCACTAATAAAGAGGCCAAGGGGGTAGTCACAATAGAAGAGAACAAAGCATTCTACCAGCTTCTGGAAAATGTCTCAGCAGGCAGCGTAAAGAAACTCTATCAAGTGGCAAGGCAAAGACACAAAGATAAAAAAGATGGTCATCAGATCATTATTCAAATGGGATGCCCAGTACAAGCAGCTCAGCATTCCATAGGACATCACAGGCAGTTAGAGGGAGCACTTCCAGGAGCTTCTGAATGAAGAAAATCTCACAGAACCTCTATTACCCCTCCAACAGCCTACGAAGAAAGAGGAAGAAGTAATGCCCTAGAAGATGTGCTAATGACACTAAGGACAATGAAATCAGAGAAAGCAACAGGCTTTGTTTTATGTTTTGGTAGTTAGCAACTCAGAAATCATAGCACGGTATGAAAACATTTATAAACAATACTAGTTGTAACTATGCAAACATTTAAGTGATTCCACTGTCAGGATCATACACACACACAAACACACACACACACACACACACACACACACACACACACACACACACACACACACACACACACGATTGTTTCTGTCAAAAATAGGATTATTCCATGCTTTTTCTCAGTTTCTTATTTATCTTCTTCTCTTTTATACTACATTTATCTTAAAAGTGTTGTCTTCTTCCTTATCTCACATCGTTTTTTTGTTTGTTTGTTTTTTTTCATATAAACCTGAACTCACTTTTTAGGACAGTCAGAATTCTTTCCAGCACACTAAACAGAGGCTTAACATTTATTTCCTATTACTCTTTCTATGTCTCATGTACCAACATAGAACAGATTAATGCTACTCGGCCTTCATGCCTACCTCACCCTACCTCATCCGCACTAACCCAGTGCAAAAGCCTCAGAACATGCCACATCACTGGTGAAAACCTCCTTCCAAAAGTCACCATCTTTAAACGATGCCTCTCACAAAATCTACCATAACTGCATTTCAGAGTTTCACTAAGTCTACAGCAAAAGTATTGTCAAAACAACTGGTTATGCTTGTCAGAACCTAAATAGCTCTACTTGACCTTGACAGAAGTTTGAATGTAATTTAAAGGATTATGCTATCAATTACCAGCCTACCTCTGTATCTCTGAAAACTACCTCTCCCAAAGTATATTCATCATATTCCTCAGCTGAAGCTTGTTTTTTCTATTGTTGGGACACCTACATAGTGTAGACCACTAATATTTCTCCTACTCATAATTGTTCCATAACTGAATTAGTACAGGAAACATATCTGTTTCATTTAGTGCTTAGTTTATGTGCTGCTCCGTTTACAAGATACATTGCAAACTAAATGGACATTTAGGTCTTGAAATATGTGCATTATTCCTTTAACTAATCATTTACTAAGCTCAGTCCTTGACACCAGTACTTCTCTGACTCCCCACTACTTTGAAAACAAACAAACAGCCCTAGGAAAGTTGCAATAAATAAAACTATTATTATTATTATTATTATTACATTGGCATGCAAAAAGAAACATCAAGCAGTTACATTAATGTTCGGCATCTTACATAGAAACTTTTGATTCACACAACTATTCCAAGAGTGGCTTAGGCTTTTTATATCTTTTAAACAAAGCCTGTAAAATGCATATCCTTTTTGTAGAATAGAGGAACAGTGGCCAACAATACCCACTAATAACACTTTCTTAGCATCACATAACAAGGGCTGACAATAAAGCACAGTAGGCTGGAGGCTAGGGCAATAAGTTGAAAATCAGCCACATTATAGAATCCCAGGGCATTAAAGAATCTGGGGACTTGCATCTAGTGCCACAAAAACACCAAGTCTTCCAACAAGGCAGAAAACAATGAAATAAAAATAAAAAAGTCCCAACAGAAACGTGGCTTCACCGATTTAATAGCGCAAAACACAAAGGTCCCAACGTCTGAGCACTTTCACCATGAGAATGGCTTCATCAGAGTAACGTTGGTTGGTGCAAACAACATTTAAATACCCAATCCTCTACCTGCTGACCAATCCACATTAAATGACATCATCGCAAAAAACTGAAAAAAAAAATAGTTGATTATATGTGAAATATAAAAACATGATTGAACCAAAATACAAGATAAAAATGCACTTGTACAATGTGCTTAAAGATAAAAAGTGTTGTGATGCTGATATACATTGTTAAATATATAAAAAAAAAATTTTATTTTAGCCTTAAGTGTAGGAAGAATAGCAATACTGTCATTGAGCCAGGTGGATGCACAGCATTTAGCCTAAGTTGCCACATAGTCTCCAAATTTTCCACATTTAGTTTCAAGTCACCTCCTCTTTCACTACTTTTCACCTTGTCAATGACAAAGAAAATAAACTTTTTTAAAATTAGTACATGTACTATGCCTACAGAGTGCATTGTGAGCATCTTTGTTTCTGATGGCCCTAACATGTTCAGTAATCCTTTCCTTAAGTCTTCGTACAGTTTTGCCCACATAATAACTGGTGCTACTGATACAGGTGGCAACATATACTAACATGTTAGTGTTACAGCTGCACCTTCCCGGGCAGCTCAAAAAATGGCTGTAACCAGGTATGGACACATATGGGCCATCATTGATGTACTTACATACCCTACAGGTCCCACATTTGTACATTCTAGATATAAAAGACTTGCAACTAGAATTCTCCATAATGTCCTTAACATTTCTCCCTCGACTGTAAACTATCCTAGGTCTCCGGCCAGGTATTTTCTTACTTGCATCCCTAAGACCAAAGTGCCGTGTATAGTTGATGGCTGAAACAATATCTTGGGAGAGGTGATTGTATCTAAGGACCATTGTAGATGAACCATCAGACTGTTGTTGGGGTGGTTTTACTGGTAACCCAGCATAAAGTATAGGTTGGTAAAGGGTATCTCTCTTCTTTAAAACCTCATGTTTGACCATCAAAATTAATTTTAAGGGGTATCCCCTATCTAATAATATCCCTACAAGTTGAAACAACTCACATTTAAAAGTATCAGAGTTGCTCACCAATCTCGACAGTCTGACCATCTGCTTTTTAATAATTCCCTTCTTCTGGTGATAAGGGTGACAACTAGTAAATTGGAGAATGGAATTCAAAAAAGTTTCCTTCCTGTGGATACCACTTTCAAGAATCCCCCATCAAAATTCAAATGTATGTCTAAATAATTTATCTCACACGCATGCCAAAAGTTGGTGAACCTGAAAAAAGTAGTTGTGTTGTTTAAAAATTCAAGGAACTCATTGGCCTCCTGTTCAGTCCCTTTCCATAGAATCAGAATATCGTCCAAGAATCTGTTATATACTAGGATCTTGGACATAAGTTGAGATGTAAAGATATGATTTACTTCCCAATATAGAAGTACCAAGTTGGCAAACACGGGAGCACACTTGGCTCCCATGGCCACTCCTGCAATTTGTTGGTAAATTTCCCCTTCAAAGAGCAAAAAATTATTCTTAAGGACCAATTCCATTAGATCAACCAGCAAGTTAATCCTGTTCTTATTGCAAGTTTTGCTGCTAACTAAGCTTTCTCTAAAGAAATCAAGGCCCTCCTCAAGGGGTATGGTGGTAAATAAATTTATCACGTCTATGGTAAGAAATGTGAAGGGCTCAGATAAATCAACACCCCTAAGTCTTTCTAAGCAATGCCATGAGTCCCTTAAAATATGTTCAGATTCCCCCAAAACTATTTTAGTAAAATAATCCACAAAAGCTGCCAATGGCTCAGTTTTAGACCCCTTAGCAGCCACGATGGGTCTAAAGGGGGGGTTAGAAATAGACTTGTGTGTCTTTGGTATGCTGAAAATTACCAGAATAATAGGATGTGGAACCAACAGATACTTGTGTTCTTCCTCATCTAACATACCCTGAAATAGTGCATCTAACAAAAATAAATACATTTTTGAATAGGCCCTGTTAACCTCATTGATACTGGCCCACATATAAGTAGACTGGTCATTTAAAATTTCAGACATCCTAAAGGCATAGTCATACTGTGACCATGCCCTCACCTTTGTCAGGTTTCATCAAACGTAACTCATGATTATTGGCTAAACTACATAGTATCTTTCTGTCATCAGTGGCCAAGTTATCTTGAACTATATTGTTTTTGTTAGAATTCAAAATCCTTCTCATTTCTGCTTCACAGAGCCTCTCAAAAAATAATAGGTCTACATTTGGAGGAGCTATGAATAAGCCACTTCTGTGCAATGAAACTTTGTCCTTGCTTAAAGAATTACCATTATTTTTTTTTTTTAAATTAAGCTGTCTAGTGTACAATTTCAAATTGATCAACACATCAGCAATATCCAAGGAAAACTCAGGAACAAAAGTTGTACCCCTGCTCAATAAACTGTGATGAACATTATTAATAGTCATTGAAGTATAATTGTAGATAGTGAAATCATCTTTCTTAAATATATCACAATGTGAGGGTTCAACAGGTACATCACAATCAACAAAGGACTCACAGTTACCCAGTACTTCATCCGAGTATAAACTCCTACTGTCCAATGATACACTTAACTGGGCCCTCGGCCCCTGTTGTTCTTGTAGTGGTAACTCTTGTTGTAATAGTTCCCATTGTTGTGTAACCTGCTGTTGTTGTATTGACCCCCCCTTCTCTCTGTTCCTCAACCTCTCGGACCTTCTCGGCCCGTCGTTCTCCTCCAAAAAATGCTCGTTGTTTAATTCAGACACCTCAATATTGTCAATAGACCCAGTTTGACTCGGACCCACAGAGAAACTCACACCCCTCTTAGGGTCCTTTGCACCAATAGGGTATGCACAGTCATTTTGATAGTCATTCATGTCCCTAATCAATTTTTTTCTGTTTAGTGTTCATACTGTTTTTCACAAAGTTATCAGCATCCTTTTTGCACCTAGTGCCTCTTAATGACTTATTAAAAACTGATGCAAAATTTAATATCACCAGATCTTACATTTTCTCGTGTTCTCAAACTATCTCTGTCTCTCTCTCTCTCTCTCCATACACACACACTCATATATATATATATATATATATATATATATATATATATATATATATATTCACTTCAGAAGCTTGAAATACTGAAATCTCGAATTTCAGAATCTCGAGCCCAAGAAGTGGAATCCACAAAACAAAGAAAACTAAAAACCGCGAAATTCAAAACCTCGAATACCGGAAGTTTTGAATTTCGTGGTTTTACACACACACACACACGCACGCACACACACCATCCACCACACAAACACACCCAATCACTCTACTACACTCCCCTACTTAAATATTCTCACTCCGAGGTCGCACTACAATAAAACACACACAAAACACCACCACACAAGCTACTTTCTCTTCGCACACACACACACATCACAGCAACAAAACACACTGACACACCACAGCTCCAACCCAAACCCCTTAATACATACACATACTTCCCTAAATACATAACCGTAGCGGAACTTTAGAAGCATGAAATTCGAAACCTCCGGTATTCAAGATTTTGAATTTTATGCTTCTAAACTTTCGCTATTATGTGGATTCAGCTTCTTGGGCTCGAAATACTGAAATTCGAGATTTCAGTATTTCGAGCTTCTGAACGGAACCCATATATATGTGTACATTGATATACACACACACACATATATATATATATATATATATATATATATATATTGATATACACACACACACATATATATATATATATATATATATATATATATATATATATATATATATATTTCTTTCTGAACTTTTCTGAATTGCAACAAGCCTTTTAAGGGATGCCCAGACATGAAGAATCATACATCA
>NC_056747.1:553631977-553636977 GCF_019279795.1 Protopterus annectens | reverse complement strand
GCATACTTTACAGTTACATAAATACACGCACAACAGGAAAACACTAGTAAACAGGTTAATGTGATAAAAGCACTGATATAGAATGGGTGATATAATTTTAGGGATACTACAAAGTTATAGAGAATAAAGAAACAACCAGAAAGAACCCTTTTTCTTTGCATAATTTTTGCCCCGATATCTGCTGAATAACTAGCTTCTGATGGATTGTTATTCAGGCAGCCATGATAGTGCTTTGTGCTCTTGCCAGCATCCTCACAGTGACACCATTTTTAATTGTTTATTCTTAATGAATCTAACCCCCATCCCTAGTGGCGACATGAACATTCTCAGCAATGTGCAAAGCACATACACTCCCACACTATCTACATGCATGCCTATTAATGTGTGGAACACCTACACTACCACAGTGCATACATGTATGCTCCCTCACATGCATTGAAGGGACTGCTAATGTGTGGAACACCTACGCTCCCACAGAACATACATGTATGTTCTCCCCACATGCACCGACAGGGACTATTAATGTGGAGATCATATACTCTCCCATAGTACATACATGCATGTATCCCACATGCACTGACAAGCATTTTTAATGTGTAGAACACCTACTCTCCCACAGTACATACATTTATGCTTCCCCACATGCATTGACAAGGACTATTAATTTGTAGAACACCTACTTTCCCACAGTACATACATATATATATATATATATATATATATATATATATATATATATATATATGCTCCTCCACATGCACTGATAGGGTCATTAATGTATGGAACACCTTCATTCTACCTGTATGTACATGCTTGCTCCCCCATCAGTGCATATGGGGGAGCATACGTGTGTGCACATGCATGCTCCCCTATATGCACTGACAAGAACCATCAATGTGCAGAGTACCTACATTCCCACAGTAAATACATTCCTGCACTCCACATGCACCGACAGGGACCATGAGGACTGGCTTGAGGGACCCCATTCATTCTGTTTCAACTAACCTCCCATCCCCCAAGCTTGAAGAGCTTTTTATCTGCAGCAGGGCCTTGTCATTTCACCCACAGTGTAAGTCAGGTGAAAACCACCATTTCTCTTCCCAAGATATGTATATGCATCCTCGCTGTCTGTACCATCAGTGCCTGAGCCACTGGTAGAACTTGGGTTACCTAGGCTGCAGTCAGGACCTTATCTCTCAGTGCCACCAACTCAGTAAGAAAGGGTTCAAGGTTTGATGCTAGGATAATAATCAAACCAAACATAAGCTGCTCTGAACATAAATCTGAGAAATAACACTTGTTAAATACCAGATCATCTGGGTTATCACGCCTGCCATCTGTAGATTCTCTTCAGTTATTAACTTTCCCCTTCTTCTTACTGATTTTCACTTGTATTTCATAAAACTATTTTACATACCACCACCTATGGCAAGGACCTAAATTTTTCAGCTGGAGAGAACTTCAAGCCCACTGGCATCATATTGAGAGAATATTCAACAATAATGCAGTGGCACTAAACACTAATATCAGCAAGACTGCCATACTTAGCCACATTCAAAGCTTTATAACCTTTCTACAAATCGTCAAGAATGAGGTAATGACTTTCCTTATATCCCTTGAATTAAAAGACCTTACTGCTGAACAGGCTCAACTCCTAAATACACCAGTTCTATGTCAGAACTCCAGTGTGATACTTAAAAATATAATGTCTGTGAAAGCTCAGGGTACAGACGCCTTCTGTACAGGCTCATTAGTTAGTGCTTATAGTAGTCAACCACTTCCTCCTCCAGGTGTTAAGCAATCTGCTTAGCACTGAAATTAAATAGCTTGTCAGTATTACCATCATTACCATCAACAATTGTTTTTTTTCATTTTTACCTGGGTCAATGTGTTGCATCAACTATCTCTAGATTCAGAGCCTCCTACCTTCTTCAGCAGTCATGCCTGCCTGCCTCAGGTTTTGTCTCATGACATGTAATCTTCCTGATCTTACAAACACTTAACAAGGTTCAGTGAAACAAGACAAAAAAGGGCAAATATCTCTGTACCTCCTATACAGTAGTGTCACCCTTATACCCCATGTAGTTCTGTATATCGACTCTGAAAAGCTGCATCTCAGAAAAAGAGCAAAGCACACTTTACAGTTATTGTAACTCAAAGCTCTGAGTCCTTTAAGTCTGGTGGAATGTCACCAAAATTCATTATAAGCCCTCTCACAGCTGTACAAAAATATATAACTCAATAATGGAAGTTGAAAGAAAATCCTACTTAGGAAGGATGGGACTACTGATTGAACAAATCTGTCTAATGAAAACCGAGACCAGAAAATAAGGAACCCACATCAAATATTCAGGCACTGTCACTCAACAGAATGTAAGAAAGTGTCAAAAATGGTTTGTGGTATACATTGAGATGCACATGGAGAAACGCTGACTTTAACAAAGAAGGGATTTGAAAATCTCACCCTTGGGACGGTGGCTAAGGCTCCTTCTATTATTTACATTTGTACTGAAATTGTCTTTGTAAAAATAAAGTTGGGGTAAAAGCAATGCATAAGCTGTAACAGAAGAAATATAGGATCACGTGTTATTAGAGAAGTATTAGGCAATCAGTCTGTAGACCATTACAAGTCCAACTAAATCCCCATATTCAAAAGATATCCCAGCCTCAGAGAGGGTAAGGTAAGACAGACTGGGGAGAATAAGAGACTATAAAGAGAAGTCAAAATAGCTTAATTTTCATAATTTTGAAAAAAAAAGATTAATACAAGCTATTTCTGTGTCAGTGGAGTCTAGAAAAACAAATTAGTCTCTGTTACTCAAAACAAGGGATGTGTAAAATTCCTTCACACACAAAAAGTTGACAGAACAGGGGGGTGTGATAAACGTTTTTTAACAGAGAGGGTAATAGATGTGAAGAAAATTCTTTGTAAACCAGGAGAAGAGAATCATGAACAGAATTCAGAGATGCGGAAGGAAGAAAGAACGAAAGAGAAGGAGGGGAAATAAGATGCAGGTTAAAGGTAAGATCAAGTTTATTGAAGGGCGACAGACTCTTTGCCTCACTTCTTGCCAGACACTTATCTGGTAAAAGATTCAAATTATTCTATCTTTAGTTCATATACTGAGATCTACAATGGTCACAACAGGTATTGCGGTATTCTAAGCAATGAGCAACAGAACAAGTACAAAGTGCTGAGATATGAGTTTAATTGTTGTGACCTCTGTGTGCATAGTCCACATCTATGTACAACTTATGTAATCAGGTAACAAGTCGAAAGTCATCCCTGGAAATATACAAGTGTGTCTGCTGGTCTTGAGTAATTAGCCAACACCAGCAAAACAATTTTGCAGTTGATAAAGTTCTGCAGTTTTTGTACAATTGATCACTGGATCTAGGTAACCACACCTGTAGGACCCCAACAGAGAGATGAGAGAATGAGTGCATGGTGTTGTAGCAATTCAAATTCTGAACTGCAGTAACAGATCAAAGTTTTATTATACCCAAACTGAATGGGGGTAGATATACCACTGATCTCTAACAGACTGTAGGATGTTTTTTTCTTAAAAAAGTGACTACAATTTTCTTAATAGTGTTTAAATACTGAAATATTAAAAAGCCAAAATGCATTTTGTTGAAGGGAATACTCACTAAAAATGCATACAATACACAAAATCATCCACAATTTATGTAACATCCAAAATGTATATTTCGTAACACAGCTACCACATAAGAATCAGAGCTACAAAGATCCTATAACCATAACTAAAACTACAAAATAATAAACCTTATCCTAACCTTAACCCAATGCAATCACCATCTCTAACACTCTCACTTGTTTGAGTATTACAATAGTGCTTTTCATTTTAATGCTGCATCTGACCTGATGTCACCAAAAATGCCATTTCATTCAAAAAATCAGCATTCTCTAAATTGAATTGCACCTTTCTGATTCACAAGTGATATTTTATGAACTACCTGTGAACAAATTGCCTGATACATTACACTATACCTACTGAGCTGACCCTTAAACCAACATTCTACATGCCTTTTTACCCCATACATGGCTATTCATAGACAAAATGAAATCTCTTGCACTAAGGATAAATCAGTTGTTAAGCTACAGTGTGCAAGTAAAAGGACAATGTTTTTTAGACGTTAACACATTCCTACATATGCTATAAAACCTGTCAGGTTTACCAAAATTAGAATCAGGAAACAAGTAGAAATCCCTAGCACCACAACCTTCGGTCTAAGCCAGTAGCTTAGTTCTGACAAGGATGCAGCTTTAATATAGCTAATTAGGATTGTGTGTTTTGTTGTTTTATAATTTCTTAGTATCATGATTTATTGTTTATTAAACGGAGAAATAATGCTTATCTGATTTTAATGATGGAGATTTACAGGTGGCAGTTCTATTAACAGTCCAAACTGTTAGACCTAGCCATAATCGCCCAATAATTATGTCCAGAAATACACAGCTTCATGCTAAGAAACACCATTATGTGTTGCATTTTCACAGGTGTATGCTACTGTCCCTCTTTTTTAAACAACTTTATTCAGTTCAAAAATAACAGAAACTGAAAAACAAACCTATTAACAATTATTTATACAATTTTTTACTTATTTTTTTTTAATAATTTACCATTGTATCATTTGATCAACAATTTTTTTCTGGTCTGTTAGTGTATTGCATTCTCTCTTCACCTTTCTTTACTTCATTTTCCCTTTTTGCAGTCTTAACTTCAGATTATCAATACTCCATGAAACTGCATGCCATACAAGCAATGCAGTTATCTTACATCACAGTTTCATAAATAATAAATGAGAAAAAATAAAAAAAAATAAAGAAGCATTGCTTTGACTGGAACATATTTATTTTCAACAAAACAGTGAGGATGAATAAGCCATGCACTGCTTAAACCAACTGTGATTACCTGGACTCTGTGTTACTTATTCAAGATGAAATTTTAGGAAACGTCTTACCAGTTTTAATTTTC
>NC_056747.1:553604477-553626977 GCF_019279795.1 Protopterus annectens | reverse complement strand
AGCCACCTATAATGAGCCAGAGGATATAGCAAACCTAATAGCCAACAAATTCAGCTCCAACCTTACCCCTCTCTCTCCATCAACCTTCCCACAGCAAATACAATCAAATATAACTCCCCCTGCTACCACTAGGCAACATGTTGTTAATGCTCTCTCTGTGTCCAAGAACACTGCATCAATGGGCCCAGACAATGCCAGGATGCCTTCTAAATAGCATGAAACATGACCTATCAGGGCCTCTAGAATCACTATTTAACTGTAGCCTCATGAATGGAGAACAGCAACAGTCATGCCTCTGCACAAAGGTGGGCCATCTACAGACCCTGGAAACTCCAGGCCCATAAGTCTCACTAGTCTCATATGCAAAGCCATGGGAAGAACTATCATGGAAATGATCAATAATGCCATAGGAAACCTCCAGGGACTGGACCCAACCCAATTTGGTTTCATCAAGGGCATGTCATGCTACTCAACCTGCTTGACTTCTTGAGAAGGTCACCATAGCAATGGATGAGGGCAAAATAGTTCATACTGTTTACCTTGAGCCGGCCAGGGCATTTTATACAACCCCCCACTCGGGCATCACTGACAAACTTAAAAGGCTAGGTACAAATGCTTATGTCATTCAGTGGACAGCCAGCTGGCTCGCAAACACCAGGAAGTTAGGACTGGCAGGGTCCACCTCTACAAATAGGCCCGTCACAAGTGGAGTTCTTCAGGGATTGGTCCTTGGACCACTCCTTTTTGGCATTTACTTCTCTCAAGTCAAGGTTAATGTCAAATTAGGACTGTCACTGAATGCCACACTGATACAAATGATCTCCAGGAGGGGCCGACACAGACAAACAACTGGTATCAGAACCATGGACTAAAGCTAAATGCCAAGAAATGCATAATAGTATCCTTTGACAACAAACCCCTTAGAGTTGACCCAGTAGTCAAGGACTTCTGGACTCATATAGACAGTAATCTAGCCTTTGAACATCATGTGTCTCCAGTAGTAAGGAAATCATTCTATGTTGTGCAACTGATAAACAAAGGTATGGCATCTAGATCCAAGGAACTCATTGCTCCACTGTATTTATTATTCATCAGACCTATCATTGAGTAAAATGCCCCCTTTGCTGTGTATCTAACCAGGCATATCCAATAATTGTAATGTGCACAGAGGTTTCTCGCTAAAAGAATACAGGGCATAAGTAACATGATCTATGTAGACCACCTTAAGGCCCTATCTCTGTAGTCTCTCTCCTATAGGCTGTTGGGGGAGAATTATGCCTGGCATACAAGGCATTATCAGACCCCACTCTGATGGACCTCCTGCATATCTGCTAAACAAACAGCACCAGAATTACTAGTTCTAAAGATTTAAATCTTACCTGTGATATAAATAGGACCTGCAGGACAGACAGGTATGTATCCCAGAGACTACCCTGTCTCTGGAACAGACTCCCCATCCATGTGAAGCAGATTTCCTCTGTAAACCAATTTAAATGGAACTTGGACAATTGAATGGGGAACAGGTAATTCATCCCTGGTTTGTTACCTATGGCTCTAATGTATACAGACAGCCTGTAAATGGTTTATCACTCAGACCCCTGCTTGTAAATGTTTCACCTCCGAAGCCCCTGCTTATACTTATCAAGGGTACCAAAACTTGTCAAAGACTTGGGATGCATGACTAGGCTTAAAAAGGCCTAGTAAACATCTATGAACCTAAAAGACCAAAGGCTAAGATTTCTGCTTCAAACAGACACGTACCACAACTCAGTACAGACATCTACCTGTTGCTGTGCATGGTTTTCATGTTCTCTTCATGTCTGTATATATTGCCTGGACCTCTGGTTTCCTACTACCTCCACAAATCATGCTGGTTGACTGGTTACTCAAACAATGTCCATATATAGGGACACATTAAGAGATCCTGCACAGAGGGTGTGTGTGTGTGTGTGTGTGTGTGTGTGTGTGTGTGTGTGTGTGTGTGTGTGTGTGTGTGTGTGTGCATAGATAACACGGACAGCAGACACTCAGCAGTCTCAGATGTACAGGAATTGTAGGATAAGCACAGAGCAACATTATTCTATTTTGTTTTATTTTATTTTGTTATTGTTTAAAAGGGGAACAAAAACTGATCCCAGTGGACCATTTTCAGGTTCTGCATGGACCAACAGACAGACAAGTAAAAGTATACAATTATAATGGTGTGACAGCTCCTCTCTCTCTCTCTCTGTACAGCTGAAGAAACAACTCAAAATACATTTTCAAGAAACAAGTAAAGTAGATGTATTTTGCACATGGACATGAATTGTATGTAAGAAACAGCAATTTACAGTTTGTAATGGTATCCTTGCATAACTGAGGACTGTAGAAGTCCCTTGCCTTAAACAATCTTTGCAGTCATGGTTCATCCATAAAAAGACATGTTTATCAAATCAGATCAAGATGCACTAAGACTTAATCAGCTCGTGACTCTGAAAAAAGGGAGAGAGAGAAGATTCTTGAGAAACAGAGTCCAGCATGCTTGCTACCAGAGACATCTGATTTATCTGTAAAAATTGTGAGTTACAAACCTGTACTTTTTATGTGTTGAGAGGGAAGGCATCAAAGGATCCCTACTTGTACCTATAGTAACGGAAAGCATTCTTCAGATTTGTCTGTCAGCACAATATTATACATTACTTGTGAAACAGACTATTTATTTGACTAAAATACTTTGGTAGACAGCTGTGAAACGCTTTATCCTAGAAATTACAACAAATGGGCTCTGCTTGTAATGAAGGACAAGCAGTCTAGTCAGCTCCTTCCAACTTAGAAAATGAAAGTAAAATCTCACTGAAGTCGTAAAATGGGAGACTAATGTTTGATTAGTTATGAATGCTATATAGTGAAAATGTCTAAAGTATAACGTTTTAAACTGTGCATTACTGAATCAAAGATTTTCGCTAATATAGGGGTAGTATATTGACTGCTAGATGCTTAAACTACCTGTAAGATGACTGATACACCATATGAGTAAACACAATAGTAAATTTGTCTGCTAACTTCTCCAACTCATTTTAGTTTATTTACTACCCGAATCTGCATCTGGAAGTATCTCCACTATTGAGCCATAAACATTGACTTTACTAATGTTAGTCTTTCTGCTGAAGTTTGGATTTCTCCTTAAAGATGTTAAATATTAAGGTGAAGCCTTTCTGTCCAAATGTACAGTACAAACTACCCTGGACACTAGTATTACATTAGCAAAAGTGCATCAGCTTGGTATTAGCAGGAAAAACTAATATAAAAATTATTGTCACTTGCTGAATAAATGAAGGGAAGGTTTGAATAGCATGTGAACTACTCCCGCCCTAAACTTTGAATTCTAATAGGAACATAAACGTAAGTGGTCCTACAAAGAACCCATTTCATATTTTCCAAATTTCTAATGCTATGTTATTTTAATTTTTTGTCTGAGTTCCTAACAAAGTTGCCATTCTATATTTTGAAATATTTCTGTTCGACATAGTTAAGACCTTTTACTAGTGGCAAAAATATTCAATATTATTTATTTATTCACTTTGTTAACCTAGTGAGCCTACTATGTACAAACTGATAGATTTTCAGAAGTAATCCCAGAGCCTTAAACAATTACATCCTCCTATCCATTTGTCCATCCCTCCTTTTATCAATTTTCTAAATGATTTGCCCTGATGATCATTGCTGTGGCACCAAGTTCTGCACAGCAGACCAGTATTCCATTCTACCAACAACCATCACCTCCCCCTTTTGTATCATCTGGTGTTCCAGGAAAAGCTAAGAGACATAACTCCTCTGACATACCCTAGGTCTCAGTCACCATCACCTTCAGTGAAAGGTGCCTAGACAGTGTTCTCACATCAAACTCTCTCAGCTAGGAGATGCAGTGGCCATCAAGATAGAGAAGCTCTTCACTCTGTCATACAATGATCCCTAATACCCTATGAAGCAACCCCTTTTCTGTCACTTGCCTCCACACTCGTTCATTCTGTTAGTACTCAAAGGTTATGAACGTAGGGGAAGATGGGGACTCATGGTGAATTTAGAATTCTTCCTATAACTCTATACACACCACTACAGCCCAATACAATTCCTGTATTACTATATCCATTTTACCCACCATTTGGTCAACCTTCAGCCCTGTCTACCATCACTCATGACCGAGTGATACTGAATCTTATTCAAAGAACATTGCTGCCTTCTTATTTGCAGATAGAATCCACTTTTTATTAAGACAGAGTGCCATGATTTTATTATCTGAACGTGATTATTTTCATCAAAGTCATAGCTATGTAATCTGGTGCCCTGGACATTTCTCCTGAGTGAAAAATCCATCACGTAAAAGTTGACAGCCAAAAAAATCTACTGCTAATATGTGAGGGCCAAAAGAAGACAGTATTAGTAAGTGCTGAGCTCCTAACTATAACAGCAAATGCAGTTTCAGAATTAATTTAAGAAGCTGCATCATCACTCAGGTTCTTAAATAAATGCCATGGTGTGTTTGACCCCAATCGGCACTGCTGACTGTGCTCCCTAACATCTTCTACATGGAGCAACTGCCCCTTTCCCCTGCCCTAGTTTTCCTTTCCAGTTCTTTGCACTGAGCAGTAAACCACTCCAATGTACAATGAAGATAACAGATAACTGAGGCTAGAAAGACAACATAATTTGCAAATAACAGTTCTATAATCATGAGTAGCAACATGGATATCCCCCAGACCTTGGCATACTATCCATAAAACTCATGAATAGGAAGATAGATGAGATGCGCCCTAGTGAACTTCAGTACCCACCATTAATGTACCCAGCTTACTTCTGAAAATGTGGACACCACTAACACTTTTCAAGCACTGGGAATGAATGGCACTCAGAGTTGCCATGGGACCCAATTATCTCCTTCACCTCTCACATGACGCTCTTGACTATGCAGTCCTATGCTTTCTATAGGTCTATAATGCACATGTACTTATAATGTAAAAGCCCTCTAACCCCCTTCAATAGCCATGGTAGGACAAGACGTGACGCACTGCTCCATGGTCATAACAGTATCTGCAGTGCTCTTCCTGTACCATTGACTCAACTAGTGGATGAAGTTTGCTTTCCAACTCCCTGATGGGAGCTTTCTGAAATATTAAGTGGAGCATATCCCCCAGTATAAATGAAACAGCCTCTCCTGCTCTTTTTCTGAAAATGTGGGCAATACATAAGTCCAAATGTACTGCCCCACCGCCCGCATAGCATTAAAAATGCATGGCAACCATCCTCATCTAACTGCTTTCTCCATATTATACCCCATAATCTCTGACTGTAAACTACAAAGGTCTCTATAAGAGGCTCAAAAATGCTTTGTAATCTTTCTTTCTGTCACTTACGGTTATATTTCAATTTGCCAGTTTTGTTTCATCTAATCCCCAAAAATGACTTATTCACCATAGTTTTTGTTTCACAAAATCCACCCCTCCATTTATTCCTGTACCCTCCAAAACACCTTCCAATATGTTTTTCTCTTCCACTTTTCTTATTATGTACAGAATAGTCAGCATTTCTTCCTCTAGTGTTTAAAAGGAATCTTTCTGAATTCTTATAACTTACACTAAATTCCAACAACTTTCCTCAAATGGTGCCCCCATCAATACTCCCTGCACATCAAATAGTTTTACTATAGCTAATGTATGTGTCGCCATCACTCTTCTTGCTCATCCAAACACCTTCACTTACAGCTCTTCCATTTCCAGCTTCTAGTGCAATTATTGATATCAATCCCTAGTCCAAAGGACAGCAGCACTGCAGCATGATTTTTATGCAGCCATCACTAATAGCCATGTCCAGTATATGTTCCACCACATCTCTTCTCCTATGGAAAATTTAAGGAGGCTACATGAACTAAGCAGTAGTAAATGCATATTTCCTCTTGTTCCATTATGACTTCTCCAAACATATTCCAGTGCCCTTACAACTGCTCTTCCTCAAGTCTTGTTACATTTTAGTATAGTATTCATTGCATACATCTGCCCTTACTGTGAACCTAATGTGAGGTTAATATTTATTATCTCTGTGACAAGCCACCACTGGACCAGTAATCAAGGAGCCACAATACTCATCATTGGCAACAGTGGGGGATGTACACTGACAGGATGACAAGGTACACACACAGTATTACCAGATGCAGCACTCTGCATCAAATGCAATTTCCCTTAAGAGCACAAAGAGTCCACAGTCAGTCCAGGGCTGGTTTCTCCCTCTTTCTCCAGATTCCCAATAAGACTCCCCACTGGCACAGCTATAGAGTTGAGATCTCAGCAGATTAGCCAAGCAAAGACCTCCAGCACCCTCTCTGTCCAACCAGTGTTTCGTGTCCCTGACAAGGCAGCTGACAAACACACCCACTCTTTGAGGTTTGATTTACACACACACACACACACACACACACACACACACACACACACACACCTGGGAAATGATGGCACAGGTTTACCAGCTATATCTGTTTGTGTCCAGACTATAAGGTGGTTATCACTGCCACCAGCCAACTCATTATCAGCTACTTTAAGGCCTTTAACAAAGGTTTCCAATCTTGCTGTGTAATATTAATATTAACATTAATATTAATATTAATATTAATAATAATACTAATAGTAGTTTGACCAGGAGCAAGACTATTAGGAGTGGACCACAGTGTCACCAAATAAATATGCAAGTACTCTCATAACTTAAATATGTCTCACAAATATCAGCCACAATGAAAGGTTTAAATATATTTAATAATAAATAATAAAAGAACAAGACTATACTAAATATATACTCACAGTGACATCAGAGCACAAAATCACAGGAAATATTTAAAACAACATTGCAGGACAGTCTCAAATGAATAAAGAAAATATCTAAACTAAGTTTCACTACATTCATGACTGAATTTAAAAGAATTACTATACCCTAGTTAACTTACTTCAGAGCAAGGCAGATGTGGTAAATGGATTTTCTAGTTGTTGTCAAGTTCAAGACAGTTTACAAAATGCTGGGTTTCTTTAAGCGACTTCTTTAATTATTATATCAGATATTACTGCTGGGATAGCTTGCAGAATGACATCATTTCTTATCATCTGAATCTATCCCAGGTGAAACCCCCACTGCTAGAATCTAGCAGTATTTATCATCTACCTGAGAAAATACATAGACCTCAGATCTTCGGCAGATGCTGGAAGTCATAAAACAATTGTAGTAATTAGTTCACTCTGAGTACAATACAGAAAGCTTCTCATCACAGACATTGTGTCTGTAGCTGCCATAAAGTAATTTAATATCAGGTATTTTTCCTGAAGTTAACCTTCTGTATTCCAGTTTCCACTGTTACACTATTGTAATTGTTTAAATGTATATATTTTATGTGTGTTTCTGTTCTCTTCCAGCAGGGTACACTGTGGATACATTTCAAACACAAGAACTCTACAAAATATCTTCTCAACACAAACACCTGTACAGAGCAGTCTGTTACACACATGACATTGAAATACAAGCATCTTATATAAATCATATTGATATTCACAAATGACAAATATTTATTTACAAAATTCCAGGTAGCTGTGATGGCAGTATCCCCATTTGTCACAATCTCCATCTCCATTCTACCACTTATTTAATCTCATACTTCAAAAAAGCACCAAAAATAGTCCCCTTGTTCCATTTTGCCTCATGTATGTTACAGGTTTTGAGTATAACTGCTTGGATTCTACTCTATAGTATGATCCACCTTTCTTCACTGCTTCTTATTTCATCTGCTAAAATCTTATTTTATTTGTACAACCTTTCTGAAGAGCTTAGCAGTCCTTTTGTTCCATTCCATCAGTTAATATACTGCCTCTTCTGCAGAAAAAGTGCTCAGCTGAAGCTGTGCCTTGTCTCTAAACTTAATCTTACATTTGTACTACAGGATTATATCTCTTCATAATTTTTTGCATAATTTTCTGCAATATTTACTCATGTTCCAAGTAATTATTTTTAGGTCAGTCTTACCTCTGTTCTTCTGTATGTGTCCTCTGCTTATCCCTCAACACCCCCCCTTCTCCTCTTCAGCCCTTGAGGAATCCTTTCTGAGATGGGCCCTCAACCTTTGTCCTACAAGGCCTATGCTCAGGCTTCTTCTGTACTCCTCCTCTGGGTCATCAGTCAAACGAGATGTTAAGTAATTCTGATATCCTTTTCAATAACCCTAGAAACTACTGTCTTCTAAAATTCCAGGTCCTAGTATCTTTATCAGATTTATTCCATATAAAGAAACATATATAATAACTATGTCTCCTGAAGGAGATCTTTCTTTTTTTTCTCTGGATAATCTAGACCCCAATATTATCAATCCAAAGGCACCAGCATGATGGCAGATGCAACATATTGCTAGTATTCCAGTGACAGAAAATGTTACTGGCTGCACAGTTAGATATTAATATGCTGTCGTGCATAAATGTACATTATGTAGCTACATAAAACATTAAAATTGGTTACTGTTCTAGAGAACTCTTCATTAAACTGGTCAACATCCAACACATGAAATTAAGTCAGAACTGGTAAAATGAA
This sequence comes from Protopterus annectens, assembly GCF_019279795.1. Taxonomy (NCBI): domain Eukaryota; kingdom Metazoa; phylum Chordata; order Ceratodontiformes; family Protopteridae; genus Protopterus; species Protopterus annectens. The sequence continues at coordinate 553,618,388 of NC_056747.1, read as the reverse complement.
CCATTAAAACATTACTAAAACAGTTTCCATGAGGACTAATTCAATTCATGGACAAGTATTGATAGTGAAACATGCTATGTGCTAGGTAAATATTTGAATGTTCAACACCCATAACAGTTTCAGGACTCACAGAAAGTATGAAAGTGGAGGATATCGATGCCAAATCTGAGATAATTGTGTTTTGGAGTATCCACTTTCTTTGAGGTATAGAGATCTCAGACATTATATATAAGATCTCAGACATTATATATAAGATCTCAGACTTTATCTATATATATATATATATATATATATATATATATATATATATATATACACATACATATATATATATATATATATATATATATATATATATATCAGATGATCGAGTTTTCACAAACTCAAAATTCACACAGTCATGACCATATGATCCAGTTTTTGAAAACTTAAAGCTTTTGAATGGAGCTCACTGTACAGTGAGGATCAGGAAATGTACCCTTTTCCCCACTGTAATATGACCTCTGAGTTGGAATACAATATATAATCTGCAGGGGGGTATGGGGGTGGAAGGGGGCTTCCTCTCTACATCGATGTAAAAAAAAAGGTAAATGTTTTGTCTTTTTTTGAAGTTTTAATATTCGGAAACCTGATCATATGGTTTCAACCATATGAATTTCGAGTTATTGAAAACTCAGTCTTCTGACATAGACCCATATACATACATACATACATACATACATATACACACACACATATATATATATATATATATATATATATATATATATGTGTGTGTGTGTGTGTGTGTGTGTGTGTGTGTGTGTGTAGCAGGAGTGTAGGGTTGCAGTCCCTCCTTATGAGGGACCCAGTGTGGGTTAACCTATGCAAAAATTGATTTAAAAGGAGAACAGTACGTTTTACTACATGCTGTTCTAATTTTCATTTGCTTAGTTTTTTTAAATAATTCTGGTACCTGTAGCCCTGGTTCTCAAAATTACAAGAGGGTGCCATGTGGTCTAATCTTCCCTGCTGTTTTAGTGTTTTTATTTATACTACTGTTATGCAACTGCAGGGTTAGCAGTCTAAAATTAGAGGAGCTCACCACTTGGGAAGCTTAGAAGAGGAATATTGCCCACTGCTGGGCATGTCGTGAGTGAGGCACTCCAGCATAAAGATAATTCATTTAATTTGTTTGCATTTTTAGTGCTTACTGGTACTTTGTGGGGTAAATCATGCTGGCAGTTTAGGTGTACAATGTGATGCAATCCAGATCCAGACCCATATACATACATACATATATATATATATATATATATATATATATATATATATATATATATATATATATCTATGGTTCCACTTGAAACCATCGAATGTTCAGAACATCGAAGTTCTGATCATCGACACCAGGACATTGAAGGTTCAAAGTGGAAGTGCCAGGTAAGTAAAAATGTTAACATTTGGGTGTATAAGCAGGGCAGCAAGGTGCCCTGCATGTTGTGTGTGTGTGTATGTGCCATCTGAGTGTTGACATTGCAGGTAGGGTACGGGAAATCTCCCGTTTAGTGCTACCGCATATAGCGGTAAACAGGAGATTTCCCTTACCCCACTGTAATGCAATCTTGAAGTTGGAATATTAAAGTAGGGGGGTGTGGGGGTGCAGAGGGGCAAAGCCCCCCTGCATAAAATAGTTTTTGAATGTTTATTTCTTTTTCTGTGGTTAACTTTGAACCTTCAATGTTCTGAACATCGATGCTCTGGTCTCGATGATCAGAACTTCGATGTTCTGAACATTCGATGGTTTCAAGTGGAACTATATATATATATATATATATATATATATATATATATATATATATATAAATACAATGTACAAACTGAATATTTTGTTCCAGTATTTTATGCAACTTAGTGAACAGTATATATATGAAAATGCAAGCTTTGGGTTAAGTTGTGTTTTCATAATCTCACTGTGATTGCATTTGTTGTAATGAGCTGATGTTTGACTGGAGACCATAAATCCAAATTAACATAAAGACTCCTTATCCCCTTTTCATTTCTAGTAGAGAAAAGTGAAGACTCCCATTCAAGTCTATTTTCCTTCATTCTCTAGAGGTCAGATTTTATATACCAGTGAAGTTCTAATTGTCCCCATGCTGCATGTGATCCCACCTGCTTAGATCTTCTGATTACTCTGGCTCATTAACTTATTATGTGGGTGGGCACTGAGCGAGATATCAATATAGCACTTAATACTCATCTGTTTCCAATTTTGTTATACCCTGAATGCAGCACAATAACATTTTACAGTCCTCCCATCAGTAATAAAATGGTTACATGGTTAGTAGCCATTAGTTATGAGCCGAGTTTATGAGTGAAGTCATTAGAAACAGATCCAGAATCATAAGTATGTATTTTCTGTGCAATAATCATGGATGTTCTCAAACTGTAATAGAGTATTAGCATCTTAATATTCACCGGGAGATAATTACATCATTTTATAAAAGAAATTTGAAATGATCTTCCTGTTTTTTTTGTATAATGTAAGCAAAAATTTTAACAATGGTCCTAACTCACATGTATTGGTCTAAGGGGGCTTTCTGTACTCTAATATAATAAAGTTCAAACCGGGTCTATATTATAACATCGAATTCTACAAAGATCGAATGTTATAATATCGAACCCTAAACACCGAAATCCGAAAACATCAAACAGTCAGAATAGCGAATTTTTTCTATGGGAAAAAATTCGCTCTTCCGAGAAACATACACACAACACAAACACACACAAAAAACAGCAATCCACACACATACACTTAAAATCCTACACCTAAACCTAAACTAAACTTTACATACACTACTAGCTATCCACTTACCTTAACCCAACCCTAACCCTAAGGTCCGTCACTATCGCAAACTCACCTCACCTGCACCCTAACCCTAACTCACCTAACTCACCCCCTAACCCTAACCTACACACAACCACACACTTACCTGACCTGCGCCCTAACCCTAACTCACCTAACCCTAACCTACACACAATCACACACTTACCTGTCCCGCGCCCTAACCCTAACATCCACACAATCACACACTTACCTGACCCGCTCCCTAACCCAAACTCACCTAACCCGCCCCTAACCTACACACAATCGCACACTTACCTGGACCTGACCTGTAACATTCCAACATATCAAATGCTGAAAACAGCGAAGCCACACCAATGGCCCACCGAATTCTTTCCCTGGCAAAGAATATGGTATCCTGTACCTTCGCTGTTTTTAGCGTTCGACATTATGGGTTCGATATTACAACATTCGATCTTTGTAGAATTCGATGTTATAATATAGACCGATTCAAACTATACTGGATCTTTTACAGCCCAAAATGTTACATATCTCTCCATTTATGAACCTATATTTCATAGCTTATAGTGACAATGTCAGTAAATTTGTAACATTTATTCTGTGATTAAACCTTTAGTATTATAGCTAGCTAGTCCGTTTTTCTTCCAAGGGATCCAACATCTTTAGCGTTTACTTGCTTTTAATGTCAGTAATTTGTCATTATATTCAAAATACCTCCAGTTTTACATAATACAAGTTAAATACTTGTGCACATATTCAGTTTCAAAAAAGATATTCACTTTCAAAGCAAACATCACTGCTATTTTCAAGTATGTATCTACATAATGATTTCTACCAAAGAAGAAAAACTTTAGTGTTTCTAGAAATAAATCTACTTAATATAACTGAATGGCATGAAATATCACATATGAGTAAAACCAAAGTTTTCTTCCATAATATCACTGCCTGCTTATACTACTTTACATGTTTCATCTGTACTTTCAAGGGAAAAAAATTAACATGTGATAATCCACAATGCAAGTTTGATGACATATTTTGTCATTTTTCTTTCATTAATTTATTTATTTTAATTTACTTTATTTATTTTTTAAAGAAAACCAACATCTGCTGAAAACGAAAACCACCAAAGAGAAAAACAGGAACTGGATGCACTCGAGTTTATTCTGGTACCTCGGCTTCCACAGCCTTCAAAGGAATAACCTTTCCACAGCAAATGCATCTTTTTATATACAAAATTCCTTGATTAATTAATTGAATAATTGTGCAATTACATCATTCACACTGTTTCAGAAAAAGGGACCATACATTTAAATACTGATACATAGACAAAAGGGAATATTTATGCAGAGACAAAGTATATAATACATAAAAGCAAAGTTTTAAATAAATACCAATGCCTCACAACTCAAATAGTCAAGTTCATTTCCAAATTTAAGCCTTTTGGTTTTAATGTACCAAAATTTAAAATGAACATACTTTCCAATTTTAACAGCTTCTGTAAAAAATTCCCAGTATTATAAGTATCAAGTCTAGCCAAAGCACAAAAGAACAAGGTATCCAATTCGCCATTGTGTGAATTGTTGAAATGCTCAGAAACTGGGCTTTCCATCCTGCCATTTCTAATATCACCCATGTGTTCCATAATCCTTAGCTTTAACTGACGTTTAGTTTGCCCTATATAATATTTGGGTGGAGTGCACCCACAACCAATTAAGTAAACCACCCCACAAGATTTACAATTAAATGTATCCAAAGCCTGATATTTTATGCCATTTATGCAACTGCCTGTCAAATTCATAACTTTTGAACAAATTCTACATTTACCACACTTGAACATACCTTTTTGGGATGAAATCCCATGCTGCATGTTCACCCTAGCTTTTGATTTAAACTTCAGCTTTTCTTTTAAATTAGCATACCTACCATATGAAAAACATACTCTATTGGGAAATAAATGGCCTATTTTGTCATTCTGACAAACAATCGGCCAGAGAAAGTCTACTATGTCCTTCAAAATGGGAGAGAATAACGAATACTTGTTAACTAGAAAAATTCTACTCTCATCATTCAAAAGGAATTTATTCACCCTATTGTCAAAAGTTTTATGCTTATTTCTTATGAATGAATCAGGACTAAGTAGTCTATCACTGCTATTCTTAATGGAAATCTCAGAATAACCTCTTTCCAAAAGCCTATTTCCAACCATCTTAAATTCAAATTCCAATAACTTAATATCTGAAGTATGCTCAAAGGTGCGTTTAAACTCCCCATAAGGAAGTGCTTCAATCAGATGTTTTGGGTGAGCACTGGTTGCATGTAGAAAATTGTTAGTTGCAGTAACTTTTCTGTGAGGTCTATATTGCACTTTATTATTAGTATCCACATATAATAGAATATCTAAGAATGAATAGTACTTTTATTCAAAACATAAGTGAATTCAAGACCAAATCTATTATTATGTAAACTGGCAACAAAACCATCAAATTCCATAATACTGCCAGTACATACAAAAATCAAATCGTCAATATATCTATAATAAAGTGCAACATTTTTCTGAAAAAACTCCAGCCTATACAGAAAGTTAATTTCAAAAAAGGACATAAATAATATCGCATAACTTGGGGCGAAATTAGCACCCATTGCGGTGCCTTCTTTTTGCAAGAATATCTTATCCTCACAACAAAAATAATTATGAGTCAATGCAAATTCTAACAATGAAATAATAAATGAAGTACGTGGGCCCTCCCCCAAAATATTGTAAATAGCCTCCAAACCAAATCTAGTTCTAATGCTTGTATAGAGGGCCTTAACATCCACAGTAGCCCAATAACAGTTGTTATCCCATTGCATATTCTTAACCTTGATACAGAAATCATTTGTGCTCCTGATATGTGAAGAAACATTGACCAATTCTTTCTTAAGAAGACTATCCAACAATATACCAATATGTTCAAGAAACCCTCCACAACAAGATACTATAGGGCGACCAGGAGGATCACAGAGATTCTTATGTATCTTGGGTAGGGCATAGAAACTAGGATCTCTTGGATTAACAATGTAAAGTCTTTTAACATCTTTACTAGTTAGAAAGCCTAGTCTCTCGCCCCTCTCCAGTAGTTCTAAAAGGGCTCTATTGAATTCTGAAACAGGATTACTCGATAGCTCAACATAAACTTGTTCATTTGATAGTAAATCATACACCATCTTTAAGTAGTGTACTCTATCCATAATTACCCAGTTCCCTCCTTTGTCTGCCTGACAAAAAGCATACTTATCACATACAAATTGCATAGCTTTCAAAGCACTCCATTCATTTTTAGTGAGATTGAATACGAAATACTTCTCCATAAACATTCTATATTCAGTTTCTACTTTTTTAAGTAGAACATTCTCAAAAGCTTTCAAAGTAGCAGAATTTTTGGGTGGACAAAAGGAACTATGGGTTGGTAAAACAGGAACTTCAAGTCTACCATAACCTGTCATAAAACGCCCAGAATCAGCTGCACAAGACTCTAACTCAAATTCAGATACACCCATGCCCCCCTCCAGCAGTCCAAAAGTGTCTAAATCATAATCATATACAGAAAGGTCAAGCAAAGGATCAGAAGAGAATGACAAATCATCAGAAGCAGTACAATAATCAGTACAATTATCAGAAGTAATCACAGTATTAGTTTCAACATTATTCAAATTACTAAATGTATTAGTGGTGTGACATTTCTTATTTTCAAAAAAAGCTTTTAGATACAATTTCCTACAAAAACGCTTTATATCAGTTAATAAATCAGAAAGAGCTGGTATTTTTGTAGGCACAAACTTGCTTGCCTTTAACAATACCTGCTCCATATCTGAAGTGACCAAAAAATCACTTAAATTGACAATATGTGTAGGACTATGTAAAGCATTTGAAAAATCAGAGTGTCCCAACCTGAAAGTCTGTCTAAACACAGTCGAAACATGCCCTCTTTCAATGTCTTCTGTTGCGACCCTTGCTTCTTGATTTGCGTTTACTGCCTTGACGAAAGTTCCAATTCACTTGCTCTTCCATCTCTGACTGACCGCTGGCGTCTTCCATGTTGTCCATTCTTTCAAACGATACACTTTTTCTACTGGTACCCGTATCAGAAGATGAAACAGACGAGTCTCTCACAGATCTGGAAGCTCCCTCCACTCTTCCGGTCTGGGACATACCATTTTTGCGTTTACGTTGCCACAAGTAAACAGTATCCTTTCTAAAATCATTAATGTCCCTATTTAATTTATTCTTCTTTCTTGAAACTACTTCAGTTTCAAATTTACCAGTCTCTGTGTTAACGCCCTTCATAGCAGCACGAAAAACTTCATTGGGAAATTCTGTGAATAAACTTTCCTCCACCTCCGCAATCTGAAGTTGGATCGCCCCCAAGTTCTTTCGGTTATGTCGAATGAGTATCTTTAACCAACTTAAAGAACACTGTAAAGATACAGCCTTCCATTCTTCAAGAAATTCACTCTCACTCTCCGTAAATTTAAAAGCAGGTAGTTTGTCCACCCAAAGTCCTCTGGGTGTAATCGACAAACTAACGTACTTTTCTAACAGTCGAGTGTCATAGAATAAAGAGGTTTCTTTGAACCTTAATTTCTTGAGTTCATCAAACCTCTTATCACGATCTCCACATACAGGAGCAGCCCATGGATCAGACAACGCCAATTTGTCGTCCCTTTCTTTACACAAATTGGCAAAACGCAAAACATCATCATTACAGGCTGGATTTGCCATAGTAAAAACGAATCCTGATCTTCTCAACGAATTATAAAGAAAACCAACATCTGCTGAAAACGAAAACCACCAAAGAGAAAAACAGGAACTGGATGCACTCGAGTTTATTCTGGTACCTCGGCTTCCACAGCCTTCAAAGGAATAACCTTTCCACAGCAAATGCATCTTTTTATATACAAAATTCCTTGATTAATCAATTGAATAATTGTGCAATTACATCATTCACACTGTTTCAGAAAAAGGGACCATACATTTAAATACTGATACATAGACAAAAGGGAATATTTATGCAGAGACAAAGTATATAATACATAAAAGCAAAGTTTTAAATAAATACCAATGCCTCACAACTCAAATAGTCAAGTTCATTTCCAAATTTAAGCCTTTTGGTTTTAAGGTACCAAAATTTAAAATGAACATGCATTTGCTGTGGAAAGGTTATTCCTTTGAAGGCTGTGGAAGCCGCGGTACCAGAATAAACTCGAGTGCATCCAGTTCCTGTTTTTCTCTTTGGTGGTTTATTTATTTTTTATTCATTTATTTTGCTTTTGTTTATCAGGTTTGTTTGAATAGATTTAATCATAAAGCCCTTTTCAGCAGAGGCCGCTTCTTCTAGTTCACACAAATTCAATATGCGAGAGATGCATCTTAATTAAGAGCCTAGAATCCAGGCTCTCTTGGTCACTAGTCAGTCCATCTGACACTAAGCAGGTTGTCAGCATGCACATCTCACCTCCTGTACTAACCAAACCAACAACACATTAACCTACATATGCAGGGGTCCTTACCAGAAGCTTACCTAAACACCAGAGACCTCCCAAATCCAAGCGAGTTTCACATAATGCATATTTTATTTGTATTTATTTTACATTTGTTAACCGGGAAAGTCCATCTGAACATGTGTCCTTTTTCAGTGGAGGCCCGGGTAGAAAAGCTCTGCATAAATCATACAGTACAGAAATAGACAGTACTGTGTTTTGATACAGCAGATTTAGAAAATACGTCATTGTTGTTGTTGTGTCTTTCAGCTTATCCCGGTTAGGGGTCGCCACAGTGGAACTCCGGTCCGCTAATGTTTGGTAGAGGATTTTTACGTGCCGAGTTACCAGCCCTGACGCACAACCTTCAACGAAGGCACGTCCATTCATGCATGCCTCCACACAGAAGACACTCTAGCTGAGAATCGAACGCGACAACATCTGGCTGTGAGGCAACAACGCTACCGCAGCACCACTACTGCGGGTTAAATTTAGAAAATACGTAAAGTAATTAAATCCCCTGCAGAACATAGTACATATAACATCTGTGTCTCATCAAGCAAGCCCTAAATTCCTGATGTAAAAATACCCTGTAAAAACAACCTCATGGTCATGCTGCTAAATGCTTGGAGCCTAAACCTGTTATTATTTTACACCACGTGTTTGTTATGAGATATATATATTATTTCTGTTGTGAAGTACCATCCTGAGTTCAGTGAAGTCATTAGCTAGACTGTCAGTATTTACTGGAAGTATGCTGTAAACATTTTGAGGTGTTATGTTATACAGTGTGCCAAAATAAAGATTCCAAAAAAGTGTGTATAGCCTCCTTTAGGACAATGAAACAGAAACTAAGCTAGATTAGAAAAGACACTTACATTTCCCAATCATATCCTTTCAGAATGTGAAAACACCTAAATTCTGCTGAAAGTTCAAGCTATGGAGCTCAGTGTTGTACTTAAAGTTACTGCATATGTTCTCCATTCAGTAGAGAGTTATGCAATAACTAATATCAATAAGATACTAAATTGACATATTAAAAAGTTAGAAATGACTTGTATTGAACTGTATTAAGAATGCCTTATAAGACTGGTAACTTGTCTCCCACACGAAATATAATCAACCAAATCTGTTTACAATATTTAATAAGTGTACCAATAATGTTCTGGAAACAAACTCCTGGCAAAGATATTATAATAACTATATTTGCCTGATACAGGTCATGCTCTTATGCAATTGCTGGATAATGGAATTACCAGTTAAACTTATTTAGTGTCCATTGATAGCAACTTGGGTTCACACTTCTGGTGTTTTTGATGGAATCATGATTTCCTCAAAGAGTTCTTCATCATGTGCTTATAAATGCTTTTTTGGCTGAAAGCTTCTTTGATCTTTCCTATTAGCTTATGTTATAAGTATAATAACACTTTCAACATTGTTGTCAATGACTTTGATGTTATCTGATGCATTTTTCCATGGTCTAAACTTCTAGTTTTTAAATATCAAAGCCCCAGATATAGGACTCTGTTCTGTCACAGAAGCTGTACAAAGAACCTGAGGAGAACCCCTCAGAGACTGACGTGTGAAGAAGGGGAAGCATTTTACAAACTTTACAAATCTAGAATGTTCTACCAAAACCCCGTTTCAGTACAGTAATTAATAATGGTGAAATGTTGTTATGAGGCAATATGGGTCAGATTCATTAATGCCTAAACCCAGTGTTGTTGTTTGTCTTTCTGCTTTTCCCGGTTAGGGGTCGCCACAGCGGAACTCCGGTCCGCTAATGATTGGCAGTTGTTTTTTATGGTGTCGAGTTGCCAGCCCAATGCCCAACCTTCAACGAAGGCACACCCATTCAAAGCATGTCTTTCAAATGCCCACTCGACTGTGGGGAGGATATGCAGACTCCACACAGAAGGCACTCCCAACCCAAGCTGAGACTTGAACGGGAGAACCTCTTGCTGTGAGGCAACAACGCTACCACCGCGGAAGTAATGCCTACACCCAGTGTACACAGTTTGTATTCAAGAGCATCCTTACCACATTTTTTGTGCATTCTGGTCACTCAGGAAGATTGCATTAAGAGTACATGTAGTCTGCACTTTGTGGTAATCATTATAAATCCTCACTGATATTTAAGGCTGCTAGAAAATCAGTTGGAAAACTAAAATTAGGAGGAAGAAGGTATAAGTTAAGTTTGTGTTGTCTGTTCACTCAGAATGGTGTACACTTAGTGTAGGCGTTAAGAAATCCCAGGGAATAACTTTATATTACCATTGTTGTTGTTTGTCTTTCAACTTTTCCCAGTTAGGGGTCGCCACAGCGGAACTCCGGTCCGCTAATGATTGGCAGTTGGTTTTTATGGTGTCGAGTTGCCAGCCCGATGCCCAACCTTCAACTTAGGCATGCCCATTCAACGCATGTCTTTTGAACACCCACTTGACCACGGGGAGAACATTCAGACTCCACACAGAAGGCACTCCCAAACCGAGAATCGAACGTGAGAACCTCTTGCTGTGAGGCAACAACGCTACCACTGCACCACCATATAAAAATATTTAATATCAACAACAAAGTATTGTTGTTTATTTGTACCACAACTTTAACCACATGTTACATTTGGAAATATCATGTCATTACTTTCCTTGCTATAACTGCGGTGGTGGTGCCGTGGTAGCGTTGTCGCCTCACAGTAAGACGTTGTCCTGTTTGATTCTCAACTAGAGCGTCTTCTATGTGGAGACATACGTGAATGGGCATACCTTCATTGAAGGTTGTGCATCAAAGCTGGCAACTCGGCACATAAAAATCTACTGCCAATCATTAGTGGACCAGAGTTCCGCTGTGGCGACCCCTAAGCCAAAAGACACAACAACAATTTTCTTGCTATAACATAATCTGGAAGAAATGTAGCATATCTACACACTTGTTTAACAGTGCAAAGCATATGCATATGTGCATGCTTATCCAAACAGCTCTTCTTTCCTACAACATTCGAATTGCATTAAAGATTAAGTACAGAGATCCGTCTTACCTTTCCCATTTCCTAAAATCATCAGTTTTGAAATTCTTCCTGTATTTTTGTAGACTGATGATGCACTGAAATGTACTGTAGTTATTAAATAAGTGGTAAAAATGTTTTTGAAACATTCCTACTTGCACATCCAGATGACTAACGCATTGAAGATGCTACACCAGAAGGATGTAATTGTGCTGTGTGTTTTGATGATTTTGTTCTGGGTATAGAAAATTTTTGCAACTGTTTCAAGCTATTCTGATGAACTGCTCAGGAACATACCTTGTTTAAACATCCAGAGCAATTAGTCACCAGGATGTACAAGTGAGAACATTTAAAAAAAATACTTTTAGTATTTATTCATTAAATATTGAACACTTCAGTGTATCATCAGCCCACAGAAAATCAGGCAAAATGTGAAAGGTAAAGAGGATCTCAAAACTCTAACTTTAAATGAGCAGCATTATTGCAGCTATATCGTTTCTTCACATTGACAGCACAAATGAATTAAAGCAATATGGCAAATGTATTAATTTTGTCCCTTATTTATATGATTATTGTTAATAAAAAATGAAAGTGTATTTTACAATTACAGCTAGTCAGTAATGTCAGTTATTAATGTATCTCAAAATGCGACAATGCATTGCCTTGAATTAGGCATTGCAGTTAATAGATGCTAGATGATATAGGAATGCTGAGGACAAGGAAATGCTTTTTTAATCTAAATTTTCAACAAAAACTCTTGCTGACATTGTTTATAAAGACCACTTTTGTGCATAACCAAGTATACAGACCATGCAAAGTCTGAAACAGAAGATTTTAATGATAAGCAGTTTTGGACCTTTGCACTTGATCTATAAAGTCTTTTTTCTCTGTGTTATTATACAAGACAATAACATACATTACACACAACCCTGACCTGAGTCTGACCCTGATGTTAAAAAGTATTATGTTTTAGGGTCCTTGTCAGGAGAAGCATGTGGTCCAGGAAAAAAGGCAAAAGTAGTTTAACCTTAGAATCACTGTCAATTTCAGGACTAAACTGAATGCATTTTGCATCATGTTGAGACAGCATCTTATAATCTATGACTTTTGGAAAACAAATTATAGCACCATCACTAAATAGAAGCTTGCAAGTCAGATACTCTAGGTCAGGCAAGCAACCTCTGAGTCAGGCCTATTGCTGGGAATGAATGAAATCCTTAAAACATCTTTACAGTGACTGCAGTGTACTAAAAATAGAAAATCCTTGGACAGACAGCAGAGTAGCAGCTGCGATTATCTGACTAAACCATATGTCATACTGTGATACACGTTTCCAAGGCACCACAGTGGAAAAGGTAAACACCTTGAAAGAATGCAGATTGGCATGGCTAACAACCAGCAAATAAACTATAACTTCTTAGAAAATAATACAAGTTCGAAGCTATGTATGCAAAGTCTAGTGACTGATGTTATTTTTAGACTGCTGTTATACAAATCCTAGGCAATATCTGTCATACGCAGGCTTTACCAAGACCAACCTCAAAAGAGTTAAAAAGGATAAAATAAATGTTGCACATTTGTTTTTGAGCCGTATATTTTACACTGATTTTACAAGGTAGACTAAATCAAATTATATAAAAAAAATCTGTCTCATGTTGTTCTCAGTTCTAGAAAGTAACATTTTCAATCTCACACTGTTAAAAGATCAATAACTCCATTGGGACTGTACTGCATTTAAATCAATGTGCTTCAGACACCAGAGAAATGGAACAGAACTGAAAGACCACTTTGTGTCGAACAAAAATCTTTCTTTTTTGGTAAATGCAGTGAATGTGTTCTTATAGTACATTCATTCTGAAATTAGTGACTGGGTACTAGCAGAAAACATCTCACCTGCATTTGTATGGAGGCAAAGGTGAGTACAGTGGTCTCTGGTAGCATACTGCCCACTTTTCCTCACTCGTTAAGAGGTCAAGAGCAGATGTCGTTGTAGCCAGACATTAAATGCAAACGAGAATATATCAACAGCAACCAGAATCTGGCTCTATAAACCTAAAATGACTGCTAAAGACTAATAGAAATAAGTAAAGAATCATTGTACTTCCAAAGGTCGGTGAACTGGAACACTTCTGTGTCCGTAAAATGTAGCCTGCAGAACTTCCATGATGCCTTCATCCAGGCAGACGCTGTTATTTAATTTTATAGACCATATTCAGTTTGACAGAATCTTTCTGGTTTAGTTTTGATATGCATTTACTGTGGATTTTTGTTCCATTTGCCTTGGGCCTTATTTGGGGTGCACCTTTAAAGTTAGGGGTATCAGTATTTTCTTAAGCTGACTTTTTTTAGAGTATAAATGGACAATGTGTTCCTACTGTAATGACACAGTAGTAAAAGGAAGGTAAATATTTCATTTATGTAGGTAGTTGGATCTAGGTTTACTGGTCTGGATGCATTCATTAAAGATTATTGTACAATAAACTACAGTATCCTTGTCATCTCAAGTGTTACAGAACTGGAAAACTTAATGGCTATTTTACACATT
>NC_056747.1:553579477-553599477 GCF_019279795.1 Protopterus annectens | reverse complement strand
GAAAATGGTTAAAAGCTGCCCAAATCTGTGTGTGTGTGTGTGTGTGTGTGTGTGTGTGTGTGTGTGTGTGTGTGTATGTGTGTGTGCATGTATGTGTGAGAGAGAGAGACTGGGAGAGTGAGAGCGATCGTGCGTGAGTAAATGCAGATATGAATGAAGAAGTGACTGTGTGTGTGTGATTGGGAGAGGGACAGCGATGTGTGAGTGAATGCAGGTATGAATGAGGAAGTGACTGTGTGTGTATGAGACAGAGAGTGAAGAGTGAAAGTGAGTGAGTGATCCTCTGGCAGCAGTTAACAGGTAGGTGGTTGAGTAAGTTGAGGGGGTTTGTTATGGAATAAGTAAAGGAGGGTTAAGAGTATGGATGTATGTGTCATACCCCTAAACCTCTTAGAGCAAGCAATCTGAACAAAGCTATAAATAAAAGTGAGATAAATGCCCACAAATAGGGACAATTTTTAAATATTCCTGTTACAAACTTAGAAAGTTGATAGAATAACAGGTCTAGCATTAGCATGAATTTTCTGAAGGGTATGAAATCTGAAACTCAAATGTCTGGCATCATACTTCTCAACCTCTTAAAGCAAGAAATCTGGACAGAGCCATAAATAAAAGTGGGACAAATGCCCAAAAAATAGGGACAGATTTTAAATATTGCTGTTACAAACTAAGAAAGTTGATAGAATAACAGGATATGAAGTCAGAAACTCAAATGTCTTGTCATTTTCTAACTGCAATATGTAATGATTTACCACTAATTTGCCAGAAAAACAGAAGTACATGAAAAGCAGACCAAAAATAGGAGGCCAAAATCTGGACATTCTGCGAAAATATGTACAGTTGAGAGGTATGGTATATGTGTGTGTGTGTGTGTGTGTGTGTGTGTGTGTGTGTGTGTGTGTGTGTGTGTGTGTGAAAACATCCTCATAAATAATGCATTTAATAACAAGATGCCTTAAACCAGCTTTGTTGATAGGAAGTAAGGAAGCATAGCTCATAGGAAGCAAGGAAACATAGCTACAGTGTACAGTATTATGTTTAAAATGTTTTTGTTTGGAAGTGTTTTTAAAGTGTTTTACATGCAAAGAAAAGTAAAAGAAATACCAGACTGAGGCAAACATGTGGCTAAGTGACATTAATAAGGACCATATGTACGTGTTTTGACTTGCATACAAGTTTGACTTAAGGACAGACAAAAACATGTCTGTCCTTAACCCCCAGGGCCTGCCTGTATGACAAATTCACTGTGTCTTTTTACACTGTAAAATTTTTCCTGTATCATATTGCTATGAAGTCAGAAACTCAAATGTCTGTCATTTTCTAACTGCAATATGTAATGGGGTTTGTATCATATTGCTAGGAAAGTATTTCTATTAAAAATCTTTCCAGTGGCTGAACATGTATTTTTCAACACATATTCCCCTTCTCTTATACTGCCAAAAGAATGTCCCATTCAGGTCTTCTTTCTTAAATATTTCACATTGAAAGAAAATGGGAAATCTCCACAGTGTATCTACAAAAAAAAGCAGAATTCTAAACTCCTTAAATGCATTACCTGAAACACTACAAATTGAAAAGGCAGAAAAGAGACAGAGGGACAGGCTGTTCACTTCTGCAGTGTGTCAGAACCCACGATAGAATATTATTATTTCCTGCTTTCAGATGAACCATTCAACCATTCTATACTGTTTAAATATTCTAGTCCAGTAGCCTACAAAGTACAAGGGCATAATTTCCTGCACCTCCAAAAGAAGGCACTAAGTCTAAGACAGATTTTTACATGGCCTTTCATCTTACACAAACGAGTCAAAAGAGGCTGCATTTTCATTTCTGGACACCATTTCACTTCGTGGTATTTATCAGCCTGAATGTGTACTGTCAGCAAAACAGCAGGTGCTTGGCAGAGCAGAGAACTTAGGTAAGTATCTTACAAAAACATATTAACCTTGGAAGTGGCACTGAAGGACTTATCTCCCTGTCGGTGTACATTAATGCATGACTGAAATAAGATATTCAGTGATACAAGACTCTTCAGTCTAATTTTTATATTCAGAAGCTTACATAGAGAAGACTACAAAATTGTAGTTACAAAGTGTGTGCTTTTACAGAACCTTTGTTATAGTGTGCGTTTAGTGTGCATTTTGAATATTAACCTAAAGTCTAATTGATGCACATGAGGTCATATAGCAGAAAAGTAAGCAATGTGGTCAAATGTCTTACTACATGACCATGCAAGATATAAATTGAATGGCAAGGAAAATGAATGATATTCAATGAAATAAGCACCCTGCCAGACCACCAACAGTAACTAAAACAATAAATAAACAGAAAAATCAATCACTCAATTAATAATGTATTGAAGGGGATCCAGGTTACTACATCGACAACTAAGAAGATCGACAGCCACTTCCCCAACACGAAAACACCGACACATAAATAATCGAAACTGCAAATCACGGACATTTAACAGGTAACGGGTTTAAATTTCGCTAATCATGCCTACCATAAGGACTTAGTAATACAATGATCGTAACACATGCATAACACTGCCACACTTACTAAAACATGGTAGGCATGATTAGCGAAATTTAAACCCGTTACCTGTTAAATGTCCGTGATTTGCAGTTTCGATTATTTATGTGTCGGTGTTTTCGTGTCGGGGAAGTGGCTGTCGATCTTCTTAGTTGTCGATGTAGTAACCTGGATCCATTGAAGGCTATCCCTCCAGTTAATAAAGAAAAAAATACCCATCCTTTACAAACACAAAGGCAAAGTCCAGCAGGAAAAATCCAATACATTGCCAAAGTCAGTGGCATAGCAATGCAATCATTACAGTGAATGGGTCCACATCGCCATATAATGACTATAATACAAAAATAATAATACATAGGTTTGCAGGATTCGAACCTGTAATGCCAGGTCCCAAATTCTACTATCATGCTCCCTGCACCAACAAGCAGCTCTCAGTGGCAACATGTACACAAGTCTTCCTTAACCTATGACAGCACAGACTCTTTGGTGTACCAGGCTGTTTTCCTGACTTTCGATGTTTCATTGACAATGTCTTCAACAATCATGTAGTAGAATATTCAGTTGTATTTGTTCACGTATCTGCTGTTTGACCCCTCATTAGTCACCTAAAGTTAAGAAGCTGTTTTTCAAAACAACCGCACTATTTAGCTTAGGGCGAAAGCATTTGAAACTCACTGACTTCTGCAGCAGAAGTTACAGAAGCACGTTTCATTAGCATAAGTCACCATACAAAACATGATAGAATAATAAGGCTAATACACCCCCCCCCTCCATTACCAGTAATACTATATGACGTTACTATTTCTGGAACTGCAGCAAGCACTAACGGATTTGCATATAAGTTGGCTGAGTTTCAGTTACTACTTCAAAGTAACCCTAAAATGTTTCATATAGTCAGTCAAGCTGCGTTTTGTAGTCTGTTGCAAATAAATATTTCAGTGAATTTTGTTTCCTTGACATTTCATTTTGTTGAAACTACAGAGATGTGTACTTCTGCGCTTTGGCTTTTGGATTAGCTTTTGGCTGAATGTAACTGTTCTGCTTCAGGATATTTTTGTTTTTTGGGCACAGTAGTCTTGTCGCTTTGTGCAGGTTGGTCAAATTTCTTTGCGAGCTTTTGACTGGTTTTGTGTTTGTGTATTTTTAGTTTTGTGCGTGTTCTTTTGACATTTGTGTTTGGGCTTTTGGATGAGATTTTTTTTTTTTTAAATTATATACAGTAGGATTCCTGTGCAAGAGTGATGTACACTGTTTTTCCATGTTTGCCCCTTCACTGCTCTGCAAATTTAAGATGATATGGGGGGGGGGGGCTTGAGTTTCAACTCATTGCATGTTTTGGGACCATAATTGCAATTCTCAGAACTAAATGAATTTAAGTGTAGCACAGGGGAAAATACGCTAAATTTGAAATTGCTGTATCTCAGAGTTTTCTGTCTTCTCCTTTCTCTGAGGTACAGCAAGTTTAGGGTTAGTAAACATAAGCAGAAGAGGCATATGCTGCCCCTATATTGTTAAGAGCAGGGGAGAGGCTTTATATGTGTAGCATTACTGTTTATTGTCACTTTTGCTAAATTGCATTTAAATTTTCATAGTTTTGGAATTCACATTATCAAGCCTTGAATTTCCCATAAGGAAGTAATGTGATCTATTTTGGTAAATTTAGTCACTGTTTCCAAGCAACAGTTTTTGATGTTTAGCTACTGATAAAGCATCCCTTAAGATATAGTACAGCAATTTAAATACAGAAGAAACAGTCCTATATTATTCCCTGGATAATTATCATAATCACTGTCTGTTTTTTTCAATAAGTAAATACAAATAGAAAGGTTAAATATTGAAACAGCATCACCACAGTGAAAAATGAAACACAAAACTGAGAGCTACAGAAATGCTTAATAACAGACTACAAAACTATTCAAGGGAAGTTGGCACAACGTTCCAGTCATCTAACTACTTTTTAAAGTCGATTTAATATACAAGTTGTGTTTCTTTTTCCTGTAACACCAGTAACATTGAAGTGTATTTTTATGGTAGTGTATGAAATATCAATGAGGACCGTCCTGTTTTTATTATGGAATCTTTAAGAGAGAGCAGATATTTAATCCTGTTGTAAAACTGATGAATGCACTGCAATTAGATAGCAAATGCTGGCAACTCTGCTTTCAAAGAATTCATATTAAACAGGCCATGGCTGATTAAATGCTGGAACACATCAAAGCAAATAACTGTGACATCATTTATATTGGTAGTTACATATCGATGAAGCTGCATTTCTGAGTAAGGGGGAATAAACTCACAACTGTTTGAAAGTCTGTACATAATCTGTTTTAGATGATGATATCAGATTAAACAATAGCTATGTAGGCAGATAGTGTCAATGTTTGCAGATAACTTCTCATTGCTCAAACTAACAAAAATATTTGAAGATGAAGTAAAAATATTTTTTCAGGATATTTTCTGAATTGTTTTACCAAGAAGGTTATCTGGGTATTAATATTTGATTTTCCCAAATCTTCTTTTCTGTACATACTCACGATATTTTATAAGTGGAGGTGAATTCCTACAGAAAACATATACTGATGTCTGCACACTACTTTTTTGCTAAACAAACATGCACATGTTAAATGGTACATATTCGGAGATAACATTTCGTCTCTAATACAAAACTATATAGAATATATTACGTATCCAAAACTGTCAATGAACCTGCAGATTTCCCTCCTGCTTGTGCACTGGTCCAAGCATAAATAGTAATTTTATTTCTAATAAGACAAACAAGGAAATCTGAGGATAAAGTATTTAGAACCACATTCATAGTTTGTAATCTTGAAAGAAGTTTGTAAGAAATATTGATATTATTCCTAATGCAAATAACAGCTTAACTGAATATACATCTTACAATGGTTTCAGCTATGTTTTAATTTACTGAGCAGATAAAATAAAAGATTGTATACACTGATGATAAAAGGTCACCTCTAGTGCAAAATATACTATTTATATATACCAAAGATGTGAACCATACAGAAAAGGCAGAGATCAAGTCAATAAAAAATAACCACGCAGAAATTATGAAAAGTTGTTGAGGCAAGACAATTTAAAAAGGGGAAAAAATTACCAGAAATTGCAATATACATCAGAAGAGTTTTATGGTACACTTTACAGGATTGTGCCACAGATCATTTAATAATTGCAGATGTGTAAGATGTACTACTCTGAGTAACCATATTTAGCAAATCACTATAGTCAGAATTATAAAAGGGGGAAGAAAAAAGCTGGCATCTTAGAGAGAAGGAAAGGCAGCACACAGCTCAAAGAAACATAACCAATGCATATTGTTTTTTTTCAAAACCATTCTGTTTAATGTATGTATTTATTGATCACAACAACTGAGTCCACAAGCAGTTCTATGCTCAACTAATAGCCATTGTGAAGTAAAGGAAACAGTAGGCCTCACTTTATATTTCAGCACTCCCAAGATGCACTGTTATTTAACTGATTTCCGCATGCTCATTATTTACTGATTTCATTTGTGTGCACTACACAGCAAAACAGCTTAGGAGTTAAAGATCGAGCATAAAGCATCAACTTACTAGCAAACAGGTCAGAGGGGACAGATACACAAGGTTGCTCTATGCAGATGATGTGGCATTATAGGCAGACTCTGAGCAAGAACTTCAGCAAATGATAGGGGTATGAAATGCAAAATTGAAGGTACATGAGATGAAACCAAATACAGATAAGACAGTGGTAATGGCAGCAAATTGAGAAAATCAGAAGAAGCTAAGAAATCAGATAGAAGGGAAGATAGTGGAACAGGTTAACAGCTTCAGGTAACTGGGAGTGGTGTTTGAGGAGAAGGGAAGTCTGAATGAAGAGGTCACAGCTAGAATTAGAGGGGCTGCAGCCAACTGGCATACTGTGTCAGGTGTAGTGTATGACAGAAGAATGCCAAAGAAAGAGAAAAGCAAAGTGTACAGAACACTGGTGTGACCAGTACTACTGTATGGTACAGAAATATGGGCAGTAAAAGCAAGGCAGTTGAGGAAGCTAGTGGTGATGGAATGAAGTGCCTGTGACAGGTGGTAAGATTCTCACTGTCAGGCGGATGAATAAATGCAGACTTAAGAGTAGAAGCCAAAGGAGATCCAATTGCAGAAAAAAAACTCAAAGACAGATTATGGTTGTTCAAGCACATGTGCAGAAATGCAGAAAACAATCTGGTGAAGAAGATTTGTTAGAGACCAAAAAAGGCAAGAGGAAATGTGGGTATCCAGAAAAGAGCTAGATGGATTGTGTGAAGAACATCTGCGACAGTAAGGCATGAGTGCTGAAGATGGCAGGAGTGTGGCATTAACTACAGAGAAATGGTGACAGTTAACATGACACCCCAACCCCATGTAGAAAACTAGAAGGGGATGATGATGATGTTGATGCTGATGATGATTACTTGACGAAGTCAGAAGATTGCAAATTTGAAGGGTAGTATACAGTAGAAGATTTCAGAATTCCTGTTACTCCCTCCAGCAAAATTTATGAAGTAAATAAAAAAAAACAAAAAAACAAAAAAAAAAACATGGTTTACTGTGTGGAGCAATACACCCCAAAAAAGAAATATTTAAGGGATAATGGTATTATCCCTAAATATTCCTGTTGTAAGAATTATTATTCTGTAGCATTGCTTTTTATTCCCATTAGTATGCATTTTCTTACTGTGAATGGCACAAGCAATGCAGAAGCCAAGACCCAAAAGACTACTATACCCAAAACAAGTGGAAGGGCTGAAAGGGCAAAGGCTTAGATGTTTAGATGTTTTTTTTACAAGTTTTACTTAAAATAAAAGTTCTTTGTGAAAAAAGGCTAAAACGTGCATGGCACACGAATGACTGTACACATAAGGGAAAAACTGAATGTGGATGATACATTCCATTCTGTACTTTTGAACATGATTTTTAAGGCTATATAACATGCAAGTAAATTACATCCTGCCAACCAGGTTTCAAATCCCATGTTCTTTACTTACATACTGTAGGGTTTTGGAACAGATATTAAAAGTACAACAAAGCCTGGAATGAGCTATGCTACATCAGTTTAAATACCAATATGTTAAACTCAAAAAATAGTTAAAAAAAAAAAAAAAAAAAAACACAATTTTTTCAGGGTGGCTCAGTATAGTCCCCACATGGGTTGCCTGGCTGTGTATACATCTGTTATTATGTGTGTCAACTCCATTGTCAGCCAACAGTGGGAAAAAGTGAAAATTCTATTTCAGTACACTGCCATCTTGTATAATACCAATCAAAGCAGTTCATTGTACTTCAATAACAAAAAAAAAAAAAAAAAACACTCCAGTCATTGCAAAGAGATATACCCCACACAGGGCGGCTTTGTTTTGGGGAATACTGCAGGAGCTTGAGGCCCAAGAGCTTGAAATTCACCTTCTGGCATCAGAGGACTCAAATACAGTGTAATTCACATTGGCTGCTGTTCTATTTCATTTTCAGGCATGAGTTCAGACAAGCAGGAGTGGGGAGGAAGCAGGTGGGGGATTTTAGGCATGGGGGGA
Source organism: Protopterus annectens (assembly GCF_019279795.1). Taxonomy (NCBI): domain Eukaryota; kingdom Metazoa; phylum Chordata; order Ceratodontiformes; family Protopteridae; genus Protopterus; species Protopterus annectens. The sequence continues at coordinate 553,591,382 of NC_056747.1, read as the reverse complement.
GGAGGATTTTAGGTTAGGGAGTGGGAAGGGAGTCTTAAGGTTAGGGATCAGGAAGCAGTTTTAGGTTAGGGAGTGGGAAGGGAGTTTTAAAGTTAGGGATCAGGAAGGGAGTTTTAAGGTTAGGGATTGGAAAGGGAGCTTGAAGGTTAGGGATTGGAAAGGGAGCTTGAAGGTTAGGGATCAGGAAGGGAGTTTTAGGTTAGGGTGTGGGAAGGGAGTTTTAAGGTTAGGGATCAGGAAGGCAGTTTTAGGTTAGGGAGTGGGAAGGGAGTTTTAAAGTTAGGGATCAGGAAGGGAGTTTTAAGGTAAGGGATTGGAAAGGGAGTTTGAAGGTTAGGAATCAGGAAGGGAGTTTTAGGTTAGGGAGTGGGAAGGGAGTTTAAAGGTTAGTGACTGGCAAGGAAGTTTTAAGGTTAGGGATCAGGAAGGGGTTTTAGGTTAGGGAGTAGGAAGGGAGTTTTAGGTTGAGAGAGTGAGATTGCCGTTTTAAATTTAGGGAGTGGGAAGGGAGTTTTAGATTTAGGTTGAGGTGTGGGCGTTAGACTTTTACATTGAGGCAGTTTTCTGGGATTTTACTATTAGTGATGGGGTGTGGAGGTTTAAGGTAAGGGAGTAAGGACTTGGGTTGGGAACTGAGTGATAATTTTAAGGTCAGAATTTTTATTCTGGTAGTGCTACATAGTGTTATAGGATCAGGTGTTGGGAAGGATATGCAGAAATGGGAGATAAGGTTAGGAGGAAATCAAGCACTTGCTTTTTGGAGCAAGTGGCAGTGAGCAGTTCTGTCACAAGCTACTATCGCAACAGTAGCTGATGTAGGCCTTTTGTTTCACTGTGCTTATAAAGCCAAACATATATTCAGTTTTGTTGTAATTGTAATGGCCACTATTAGACAACATTAATATACAAAGGATTATGACCAGGTCACTATCATAACCAAGTTGGTAATGTAAACCAGAAATGGATTCAAAAATTCACCACGCCAACAATGCTTCAGAGGTGAATTTCATGAGCCCATTTCAAGAACACATTCACAAACCTAATCACAATTATTTTTACTATAAAGGGGTGTTTTAGCTTGCTCAATAAACTATGAGTTTAAAACAATGTGTAGAGATACAAAAGTATCTAACAGTTTTAAAAGAGGTTCCATGCAGTTAGTTCAATTGTTGCATTTATTACAGGTAGGACTGGTAATATTCTGTCGATTCTTGTTTTCTTGACAGCTATGTGACAATATGTGTATTTTTCAGCAATGTTATTACATTTCTCCTTTCTCCACAGTTGTGCAAAGTTGGGGTAGGCATATTTGATGACATGTGGGTGCTGTGGGTTGCCCCTGTAAAAACAATGTGTTTTCAGTGATCTGACATTTGATGTCATATGTCTTCCAGAGTGGGTTCTGATGAAACATACTTTTGTACAATTGATGCAAACTCATTAAACTTTTTCACATTGCATGCTGCCACACAAATGGCAGCTGGGAGCAAAGTGCATCTTTTTTACCACCAACATCTTTAAAAGCTGTTTGAAATTTTAGTCTGTCAGACTTTCATTGTTTGTGTGACACTATGAAGTGCATTACAGCTTTTTCCTGTAACTAGTCTACTCCAGATGCAAATTCGCTGTATTCAAGACTGTTTGTAAACTTCTGAGCCACCCAAGCCTTTCTGTGTTGGAGGGAAGCCTTTTAGCTTATCAGTGGGAGTGTTAAGCACTAGGTAGCCTATCTACCACAAGAGGAGTGGTTTCTGGCCCAGAAATCATAGTTATTGGCTGTTTGAGCAGTTTTTTCCATCTCTTTCAACTGTCTAATTTAAAAGCCTGCATTTGTGCTTGTTTCCCCCCTTTCCTGCAACTAGTCTTGTCCAGATACAGATTTTCTGTATCCAGAACTGTTTGTAAGCTTCTGCACCCCCCCCCAGCCTTTCTGTGTTGGAGGGAAGCCTTCTAGCTTATCAGTGGGAGTGGTAAGTACTAGGTAGCCTATTTGTCACAAGAGGAGTGGTTTCTGGCTCAGAAAATGAAGTTTATAGGCTGTTTGGGCAGTTTTTCCATATCTTTCAACTTTCTGGTTTAAAAGCCCACGTTTGCGCTTTTCCCGCCTTTCATGTAACTAGTCTAGTCCAGATACAGATTTGCTGTATCCAGGACTGTATGTAAGTTTCTGAGCCCCCCAAGCCTTTCTGTATTGGAGAGAAGCCTTCTAGCTTATCAGCGGCAGTGGTAAGCACTTTGTAGGCTATCTACCAAAAGAAGAGTGGTTTCTGGCCCACAAATTGTAGTTTATTGGCCTTTTGGGCAGTTTTTTCATCTCTCTCAACTTTCTGGTTTAAAAGCTTGCATTTGCACTTGTTTCCCACCTTTCCTGTAACTAGTCTAGTCCAGATACAGACTTGCTGTATCCATGACTGTTTGTAAGTTTCTGAGTGATGACAAAGTCTGCTCTTCAATTTTTCTCTTAGATATGCTAGTTCTCTCCTCTCCTGCACTTTTACTAGCTTATTAGTCTAGCACTTTACCAGACTTCTTGTAGCAATTATTGTAGTGTGCAAAAGTGCTACCAGCACTCAATGTTCTACAAGGAAACAGATCCAGTACTTATTATTAATGCCCACCTCTGCAGGCATGTCTAAAGGTCAGTTCCCTGTGCTTTCTCCTATTAATCTGGTGAACTTGGGCATCCTGAGGCAATGTAGCAACTGACTCATGTACACCGACAACCCTCTCCTCTTACATCCCAACACTCAGACTTGCAAGAGATGCACTTCTATATCCAAACTGGAAGCCATGCACTCTCTAGCCAAGACCGGAATAGCTGGTCAAGAGGAGAAGGTCAACATTTGCACCACACCACATGGAACACAAATCCCTCCAGAACACACACCAGCACTGCATTCACATAAAATCACAAACCACACATCCACCTTTGCGGATGGTCTCCATAAAAATCTACACAAACAGCAAAGATGTCCTAGGCAGAAATGCTCTTGACCACCACAACACAACACTAATCATGAGACACATAACTCTCTTAAACAGTGTGCCACTCAACCAAAGCCCCTAAGGCAAAACAGCATGCCCAACACACGAGTCACAGGTGACACAATAGTGAGTCACACTGATGTTCCACTCACTAGGTTGAATAAGGTGAAAGTAACAGTCAGCTGCCTTTCAGGTGCCAGGATCTGCCACGTAACGCATGCACTCAGGTCCCTCAACAACAGGTACAAATATGACTCTGTCATTGTACATGTGGGTGTGAACGACCTGAGATGTACCTCCCTGGACTACATGAAAAAAGACATGGAGGAGCTCTCGGATTATGTAGCCCAGGTGGGTATCACCCTAGCACTGTACAGCATACTACCACCACCCAGAATGATACTACAGTACAAGCAGAAAATGATTGATTTCAACAACTGGCTAAGTTTCTGGTGTCATTCGAAGGGGATTCAGTATCTGTCTGCCTGGGATGACATGATTGACAGACCTCGATGCTTTGCCAGAGATGGCCTGCATCTGTTACCCCTGCACTTCTGGATACTGGCCAATGCTCTTGCCACGCCTATAGTGCCTTTTTTAGGTGGTGTTACAAAGACCAAATTACCACTGTAACAGCTACAAACAAATGCAATCTGAGGGTCATGCAGCTCATTGCTAAAAGTCTAAATCTCAAAATGCACTCACTCAAAGCACTCCTTAAAATGGAGAACATCGACATTTGTGCTGTAACAGAGACCTGGTTCAAGGTAGCAAAAAGCACCCCTGCACTACCAGGCTATAACTCATTCCACATATTCTTGCCCCAGAACATAGATGGAAGCTCCAAAGGCGGTGGTGTTGCCATATTCATAAAGGATGAGCACACCTCCAGACTGGTAGCCCAACATAATGCATCAGAGATACTTCAGGTGCAGCTAACATTGGGTAAGACAGCGATTCAGGTGGTAGCCTGCAATAGGTCCCCAACCATGTCTCAAGACTCACACTCTACGTTCCTAAGCACCATGGAAAATATTATGGTCCAACCTAACACTCTCATACTAGGTGACTTAAACTACCCCTCCATTAACTGGGAAAACTAACCACGTACCAATACACTTGCCCAGCCTCTCCTGGAATTCATTAATTCCAATGCCCTGGACCAGCTCGTTCTTACCCCCACTAGAGGTAGCAACATCCTTGATTTGGTCATTACTAACATGGGCAACCATTGCTCTACACCAATAGTCAACTCCTCCTTGGTTAGATCAGACCACACACTAATCACCTTGGAACCCCCCCCCCCCCCCCGCAAAGGTAACCAGCATGAAAACCTTCTCCAAAGCTAACATTGGGCTCCTAAAAACAGAGGTGCTAACTTCACAACACCCATGCAAATGGAGAATAGTTGCATGACCGCCGAATCATACACAGATGCACTGTACAAACACGTATACAAATGCATGGATCTCACCATACCTAACAGAACCAAGACACTCTCCTCCAAAAAAAGGAAGCCAATATGCTACTCCCCTGCCATAAACAAACTCTACAACAGAAGGAGGAAACTGATGTGGAATAAGGTAAAGTCCCAAGACTTGAAAAACTCCCTTATCAGCCTCAACAAAAAGTTGAGATCCCTCATCAAATCCTCTAAAGCTAGCTATGAAAGCAGAATTGCAGCAGATAGTAAAGACAACCACAAGGCCTTCTATAGTTATGTAAAGAATCTCCACGGCAATACCCAGATTTGCTCTGAGCTACTGCACAATGGTACCTCCTATACTGAGCCAACAAATATTGCCAATATACTGGCCAACAGATTCAGTGCCAACTTTACCCCTCTCCCCCAAAGAACCAATCACAATACCAGTAGACTGCCAAGCACCCAGTATTACTGCTACACAGGTTAAAACAGCACTGTCCAAGGCCAAGAATATAGCTTCTATGGGACCTGACAATATCCCTGGCTGTGTTCTACATGAACTACAGAGTGAACTGGCACCTCACCTGTGTGCCCTGTTCAATCACAGCCTCACCTCAGACTATGTCCCTACCAAATGGTGCACTGCTAGTCATCCCTCTCCACAAAGGAGGAGCAACTACAGACCCTGGGAACTATCACCCCATTAGCCTATTGAGTCTGATATGCAAAGCCATGGAATGCATCATCATGGACCTTATAAAAAAGGATATAGGCAGGGGCGGCTCGTGCTATAGGACTGCAGGACTGCAGCCCCCCCACCTGTAGAAAAATAAAAGGAAAAAAATAAAAATTAAAAACAGTCCCCCCACCATAGAAAGAAAACAAACAAAAAAAATTCACAAGTCCCGGAATTCCACGCATGCATGCTTAGTAATCAGAACACTCAGAATGCTGAGTTAGGCAGTCCGGACAGGGATCTCCACCCTGCCTGGCCAGAGGTCTGCGTGGTGATGACTGCACAGAATCGCCCGCAGGCTGGAGGTTCCAGCATACTCCCGTGATGTCTCGTGGGGAAACAGCTTGCGCGGGCTGCTACAGAGGACAAATACAGTTGCTGGGGCTGCTACGAATGGAGTTTGATCCAATCTATGGAGAGAGAATGAACAGAGTTGCTGCTATGGAGGTAGTGTGTGTGTGTAAAATGCCCCAGTTGCTACATACTGGTGGCTAGAGAGAACATATGGTGGTGGGTAGAGAATGCTCAGGCTTGAACCGTGTACAGGTGCAGACAGTAAGGGCCTGAATTTCCTACCCACCACCATCTGTAAAAAATTTGCAGACTTTTGCATCATATTTGTTCTGTTCATCATAAAATCTGTGGTTTCTGTATGTTTGTTGTTGCTGGCAAAGTCAGTAGTGCAGTGATGCACTGGTAGCATTGTTGCCTGATAGATACAGGTTCTCCGGTTTGATTCTTAGCTGGGGTGCTTTCTGTGTGGAGTCTGCATGTCTTCCCATCTTACAAAGACATGTGTCTAGAGTGTTTCTCCCTGCTCTGCTGAAATTTGGCTTTTGTTCCAAGTCAGATTTTCCTGGTTAACAAATGTTAAATAAAAATAACAGGCATTTGAATTTCAGACTTCATATTCTTCAGAAAGTACATAAGTTTATAGCATGGATATTTGAAATTTGTCCTTATTTTTGGGACTGTATTCCCCCATTCTTGGCTTCATCCAGGTTTTTTGTGCTAAGGTTAAGAGCTATGGTGAGAACTGAATTCAATGAATATGTCTGGGGGCTGAATTCCTCCATTACTGGCTTTGTCCATGTGCTTTTTGCTAAGAGGTTGAGAGGTATGGTGAGAACTGAATATGTTTGGGGGCTGTATTCCCCCATTATTGGCTTTGTTTAGGTGTTTTACACTAAGAAGTTGACAGCTATGGTGAGAACTGAATTTACTAAATGGTAGTCATTTACGTTTCAGTCTTCCTCTTTTTCACAAAACAGCTGATTTGGCATAGTGGTATGTTGCTCTGACTGTTTTGCACAGAGTTCCCCTGGGTTTAAGACTTGGCAGTGAAATGTATGGTGGTAACGCAGCATTTTATTGTAGCAACTTTCCAACATTATACAAGCAATGTTTAAAATGTGTCCCTGGTTTTTGGGCTTTTGCCCCCCCCCCCCCAAATCATTTTGCTTTTTCCAGATTTCTTCTGCTGCAAAGTTCAGAGATACAGCGGAGTGTCGAGTAGATTTTACAAGGAGCTGAGAGCTGCAGGGGAACAAAAGTTTAGTACTGCTTATGGTAAGTCTACTTGCATTGTTAATAGCACAACAGGTAGTATATTTGCTTTTGATGCAGAAGGCTGTGGGTTCTACTCCCACAGTAGGTAGATGCATTGCTGATACTGTACTGTGTTGTAAATGGGGTGGATGCTGAAGTCCTTTTTGGCGAGGATACCTAGTAAATATGAACCTGTCAGTTTGCCATCCATTCCCTACTGCGATATTATTAGCTTATCATTTTTTTAATGCAACGTGGGCACTTTATTCCTCAAGGGCAACAACCACTTTATTTGTAGATGAAACAATGACATATAAAGTTGTTTGGTAGCATCAACCTCTTCATTAGTTATAGATTTCTTTAATGTGGAATTTAGATGACTTTTATCTTCAGAGATTGTGCATATTTAATGATACTGGTGGACTGTAGAAGTTTGAGTAGACTTTTATGATAGAAATGTAAGTTTGAGTAGACTTTTATGATGGAAATGTTCTGAATTGGGCAGTTTTGTCATTATTGGTGCATGCATTTTGTTTCATTTTTTACTGGAAAAATGTTCAAAACAATAAATTTAAAATGCCCTCTAACAACTGTACTGTATTGTACATGGAATATAATTTAATAAAATCAGGAAGGTGTATCAAAGAGCATGTGTATGTTTTGTGTTCAAGCGGTCTATGATTTGAAAAAAAGCCCAACGTTAATCTTTATCTGCCACTTGCAAAATGTACTTTCTTTGAATGTGGGTTTTAATGCTGTTTCAATGAATGTGAGTTTTAAGGGCAGAGAAGTTTTAATGCTGTCTATTTTCATTGTCAGACTGCATTGCTTTATTTAGCAGATATCTATTAGGGTCTGTGCTGTAAAATGCAAAATAAAACTTTCAAATGAAATCCAAATCATCGCAGAAGTAAAGCAGTATGCACATTACAGTGTTTATGGTAAATGGGGCGAAATAACCAAGGAATGGAAAATTGGAATGGCTACAGGGGGGGAGGCTCCATTCAACCATGATTTTGTGAGGGAGGAAGGGCAGCAAACTCAGACAGCCCCGGCTGAACTATACCTCTTAAATGATCAGATTTTTGCAGAATGAATAGATTTTTGCTTCTTATTTTTGGTTTGTTCCTCATAAGATTTGTGGTTTTCTGGCAAATCATTTAGGAATGAAGTCACTAAATAATGACAGACATTGAGTTTCACACATTATAACCTTCAGAAAAATGCATGCTAAAGCAAGACCTGTTATTCTATCAACTGTCTTAAGTTTATACAAGAGCAATTTTTAGTATTGTTTTTTATGTTCCCCCAGTATATTTATTTGGCCTTGTCCAGATTTCCTGCATTAACAGCTTGAGAAGTACGTGCGAATAAATCGCATTATAGAATTAGGAATATCCAAACCTCTCAACTGTCCCCAATTTTGGCTCAAAATGTTGCTCCCCCCCCTAATAATTCCTCCGCAAAATGGCAATTTTGGAAGAAAACGTGGTGGGTTTACAATTATAAATAACTGTAATGATCAGTTATAGATTACTTTTATTTCAGAAATGCTTGTAGATGCTCTTATTTTGTCAGCTGCTCAAGTTAACAGTACTAATATTAAAAAGGTGTCCCTTCTTTGACAGGTTCCCAGCTGTATTGTGTGTCAATTTTATATTTTTGCATCACATTTTTGGTCATAAAATTGTGGTTTTCTGCCAAATTAGTGGCAAATCATTAAAGACTGAAGTTAGAAAATAATGGCAGACATTTGAGTTTCAGATTTCATACCCTTCAGAAATTTCATACTAATGCAAAACCTACTACTATTCTATTATCTTTCTAAGTTTATACGAGCAATATTTAAAAATTGTCATTTTTGGGCCTGTGTCCCACTTCTATGTATGGCTTTGCCCAGGTTTCTTGCTCTGAGAGGTATGAGTGTCAGAGCCATCAGCCAGAGACATTTCAAATTGTGACATACTTGTTGCACCCCACTCCCCCATGTAGTGACTCTGGATATGTCCAAGCAAGGCAAGGAACAGTTATGCAGTGTAAGTGTGCAGAGTATTCCCCCGTCCAAGGTAGACACAAGTACGACAGTGGTTTTTCATCTGTCCTTGATTTTGCAGAATGCTCTGGTTTTCTGTCATATTTTTATATTGTTGATTTATGCTTCTTATTATTCAGAAAATGCATGCTGTCGCAGTGCTCTGTTGCTTTGCGTTTAAGTTGCAATGCTTTAATGACCATTGGGTAAGCTTGTCTGAGATTGTAAGATGCAAGTAACCTTTAATAAGCATACTGTTAAATAATTACCAACACCGAAAGCGTTTTTGTTCTTGCCATGCACACAATATTTACATAGCTAGATAATGTGCAAGCCTTAGGTATTGAAATGCATGACAGTATTTGTAATAAAGGACAGGATTATAGTATTTTCAGAAGCTCATTACATTTGTTGGAGATTTGCAGTCATCTTTGCAGGCTTTACCCGTAAACTAAACAAAATGCCAATCTATTATGTGTGGTCCATAACCTGTGTAGTAATCCTTTAATCAATTTATCTTGAGCTTGTTTCTTATTTGCTGTTCATTTTTTACTTTGATCATGTTTTCCCCATGAAACAAGTAGACAGTTGTGGTCAGGCAGCAGGTCGTTTTTGGATAAGAAACATTTTTACAAGTGGGGGTATCCCAGAGATTTCTACTTTCAGCATGTTACTTGGTATTTAAAAAGCTGAATATAAATTATAATTAGAACTGCAGTGCAAGGAGAAGCTTGTTTTTTTTTTATACTTGATTTTGACAAGTATTCCAGTAATGTATTTAAAAAGTAATTTATTTTTTCATGCCTCACAACCTTTTTCTTTCCATCTAGATATTAAGTAAGCTGTCATGTAGCCAATGCAATGAAATATTTTTTTCTTCTACACTTCATTTTGTCTTGATTGGACTCTCATAATGATGGTTCGGCACACAGGGCAGCGTATTTAATTAAAGTTCCAGTTGTGTTTTTGAGCATACTCCACCCCTTTCTAGTTGGCCACACCTCTTCCCATTGGCCCCACTCATTCAGCAGTCTCCTGCAACCCCCCTTTAATTTGAAGTCACCAGCCGCCACTGGATATAGAAAATCTCCAAACTCTGGATCCCACACAGTTTGCTTTTGTGACGGGTAGATCATGCCTGCTCAACTTGCTCGACATCTGTGAGTCAGTCACCAGAGCTGAGAATGAAGGCAAGGTGTTTCATACAGCCTACCTTGATCTGGCCAAGGATTTTGATTCCATTCCCCACTCACGAATCGTAGAAAAACTCACTAAGCTAGGCATCAACCCCTATATCACTAGGTGGGCTGCAAACTGGCTCACATATAGAACCCACAGTGTGAAAGCAGCTGAGAACCCAGACTGATGATTAGGTTTAGTCCTGGGTCCTCTCCTGTTTGGTATCTACTTCTCTGAAGTCAAGGCCAAAATGAAGGGACTCTGGCTGACAAAGTTCACAGACAACTGCAACTTGGGAGCTATTATTAACTCCCCAAGTGATGTTGACATCCTACAGAATGGCCTCACTGAGACCAATGACTGGTGTCAGAACCATGGCCTTAAGTTGAATGCCAAAAAATGTGTCCTCATCCCCTTTGGGAAAAACCCATTTGCCATGAATTACCACATCGTTGGTAGTCCACTGAACACAGAAGGCGTTATAAGAGATCTGGGAACACAGGGTGACAGTAACCTCTCTTTTGATTACCACATTGCCGCTGTGGTCAGAAAGTCCTTCTATGTGGCACATCTCATTACTAAGGGTTTTGCATCCAAGAAGAAAGAGGTCATTTTCTCCCTCTACTCTTCTTTCATTAGGCCAATCATCGAGTACAATGCCCCATTTGGTATGTACCTCACTTGACACCTGCAACTACAGGAGACGCTGCAAAAGTACCTCACAAAGAGGATCCTAGGCCTTAAACACTTGCCCTATATGGACAGACTCAAAAAACTCCAACTATTCTCAGTCTCATATCGCCTACTTAGAGGCAATCTCTGCTTGACTTAAAAAGCCATGTCTGACCCAGCTCTGTTAGAAATGCTACATCTAAAGAAATCCCAATCCCTCCACATGACAATCTCCAGAGACCTCAACTTCATTACCACAATCAACAGAACGTACTGGAGGGACAGGTTCATAACCCAGAGACTGCCCATGCTATGGGACAGACTTCCCATACATGTCAAACAGAGCACCTCACTGACCCTTTTCAAGAACAATCTTGATGAGTGGATGGGAAATAGAAAATTCACCCTGGGGGTCACTTCAGTGGCTCTACTTGATAGAGTCACTGAGAACTAATGACTGTTGGCGCAATGCCAGGGCACTTCTATGGGATAGACTTGTAAAGGCGCCAGGGCCATTAGCCTAGTACACAAATATGAACCTATAAATCCAGTACGTTGGTACTTTCATCTGCATGGCAGTTTAACTCTCACTTATATATCAATCTCACTGTAACAAGTGTGTTTTACCTAGGTTATCTATGAACCTTGCTATAAAATGATAACCCTTTTCTTAGTTTTAGGAGCAGTCATTGAATTCCATGTGTTACAGTGTTAGAATGTACAAACCTACATTATGAATCCTAGCAAAATGAAAATGCAGAAAAAGTCAGTTGAAAAACTATCAGGCTCATAATTACTAAAAATATACATTTCCCACTATTTCACCTTCTTTGTTTTTTTTTTTTTTCATTATTAGTCTTGTGACCCTAAATGGCTTGCCTAATAAAGTTATGGCTTGTACTACTTTTTTCCACTTACACATTTTATGTATTTTATACTATGCTTTAAGTACATACTTGCAGCCCAACAATATATAAGAAAGTAGGTAGGCAAGAGAATCAGACAGCTGAAATAATGCATATCAATAGCCTGGAACCTGCAATATATTTAAGAAGATGATATGGTTCACATTGGCTAACCTCTTTGCTACAGTTCAAAACATTAGAATACCTTTTTCGTTTTGATCCTTACTGTTGGGTTGGAGGTGCCAGTCAGCAGTTCAGATTATTAAGAAAGTAGCTTCTCAGTAGATTTATGATTTTTTTTTAAGTTAATAACATTTGTTTAAAGCCTATTAATCAAGATATGAGACATGCTATTCTGAAACTAAATTACTCATTAAGACAACCTCCTAGCTAAGATTTAACTCTGTCAACTTTTACCAGCT